>NW_015633185.1:1179014-1209903 GCF_001515625.1 Sinocyclocheilus rhinocerous | reverse complement strand
TATATATATATATATTTCAGTTTTACATAACTATTTTCTCCCTCTATCTGACTCTACAAAATTAAACAGCCTGTCTTTTACTAAATACCATTCAAAAGTTTGGGGTCAGTAAGATTACTTTGTTTTGAAAGAAATGGCTTATTCAGCAAGGATATATTTAATTGATCAAAAATAACAGTAAAAATATTTATAATGTTACAAATGATTTCTACTTCATACTGTATAAATGCTGTTCTTTTGAACTTTCTATTTATTCACCAAAGAAAAACAAAAAGTATCATAGTTGTGTTGCTTAAAATTTTTGTTGAAACCATTTCAACATTGATAATAATAAGAAATATTTCTTGAGCAACAAATCAGCATATTATAATGATTTCTGAAGAATCATGTGACTGAAGACTGGAGTAATGACTGTGGAGAATTCAGCTTTGCCATCACAGGACTAAATTAAATGTTTAAATATTTTTAAATAGAAAACAGTTACTTCAAATTGTAATAATATTTCACAATATCACTGCTGTACTGTATTTTTGCTCAAATAACTGCATCCTTGGTGAGGCAAAAAAAAAAATATATATTTCAAAAACCTTACGACCCCAAACTTTTGAATGACAGAGTACCTTTGAAAACGTGTGTGCAATGCGTTTTGATGTGTAAAAGAGAATGGACTGAAATGATTATGGAACTTGTTATAATATAAACTTCAGACTGGGTAAGTTGGTGAACACTGAAAAGGCATTGCTGAGGTGCAAATGTGGGTGGTCAAGCATTTTTCTAACATTAAAAAGTAGCCCAAGTTAGCAAAACTTGTTAGTTTTGCTGAACTCAAACTTTCCTCTACAGTCCTTTTATTTAAGAAGAAGAAGAAAAAAAACAGTACAGTACATTAAACTGGTGATGGAAAACATAATGTGGACATCTTACCTGGCATTTTGCAGCTTTTAAATAATTCTTAAAAATGAATCCTAAAATGCAAAGATGAAAAGTAACACTAAACCTGTCTAAACCGAACGGTTTTGCTAAATATATGCAACACATTATTTAATACACAGAGTGGTGAGTGGCCAGTTTATCAGGGGAAAAAATGAGTGCCCAGATATTCCTATTGTGTCGTCAGCAAATATGACATTCCTTCAGATGCCCACTCAGGAGTAAATGATTTTCCCCTGCGAGACATTTCAGCTTGAACACAAGTGTGACTGCTACAGCTGATGAGATTCCTAACACCCAAGACTGCATCTAAGAGGCAAGCTCGTTCTCCATTTAACCACTCATTTATTTTCCACTTATACACTCTACTCATACACACCCTGATGATTCAGTATTGTCAATCCTGCCTTGACATCTCCGACAGCCATTTAAGCCCTGAAGACAATCTGCTACTTTACCACCTCAAGGACACTGTGACCGACAGACGGATGAAGATGAAGTTTTGAAAGACTCACTGATTTGCTGGGGAAGTGCTTTTCATGCATTTCTCTATCATTGTGCTGTGTAAGCATCTCTCATCAAATGACATATCTTCTTTATGAGAACCAGAAATTAATTTAGCACATTCATTTTGACTGACTTTATCACAAAGAACCACTGACACTGTTCTTGGCATTCACTATGTGTTGTAAAGTAAGACACACTACATAATGAATTAGGCAATGGAAAACCCTTACATAGTGAGGCAAATGCTCTGTGTAACATGAACAATCCATTATTAGTGGAAAGGATGCTTTAATACTCTACAGGACCAAAGGAAACGGTTTTAATTAGATTTTGTGCCCAATAGCATGAGTCTAATGTTCAGATATGTGAGTAACTTCACTTTAAATAATGCTTTCACTAAACTTAATTCAACTATGAGAAGTGTCACCACACATTGGAAATTGGTTTTCTTAAACTAAACTGTAACTCAACTCAAATTCACATTACGTTACATTTACATTTAGTCATTTAGCAGACGCTTTTATCCAAAGCGACTTACAAATGAGGACAATAAAAGCAGTCAAAACTAACAAAAGAGCAACAATATATAAGTGCAAATGACAAGTCTCGGTTAGCCTAATGCAGTACACGTAGCAAGGTGTGTGTATGTATATATATATATATATATATATATATATATATTGTTTGTTTGTTTTATTTTATTTATTTATAGAGCACAATTAAAACAACGCAAGGTTGACCAATGTGCTGTACAATAGTAACTAGTAAAAAGGAGACCAACAGCACAGAAGGAAAAAGAGAGTAATAAATAAATAAGCAAGTAAAACAAACATCATAGCAAAGAAGGAGACCCACTTTGTTTACTCAATATGTTGAGCCAAAGGCTAACTCTATACAATTTCAAATTTCTTTTAAAAGAACCCAATGTAGGTAAAAAGTCTAAGATATAAAGGCAAGCTATTCCAATGCTTTGGGGCCACCACTGAAAATGCCCGGTCATCACTCAGTATTAATCTTGTCCTAGGGACGTCTAGAATCATCTGGTTTGATGACCTTAGATTCCTTTGAGGTTTATGTAAATGCAAAAGATCAATTAAATAAGAGGGAGCCAGATTATGTAAGACTTTATATACTAAAATAAGTAATTCAAAATCAACCCTGCTGTAGTGAATTGGAAGCCAATGTAAAGTAGCTAAGATCGGTGTTATATGCTGGTATTTACGAACACCCATCAGCAATCTAGCAGCAGCATTCTGCACCAACTGCAAGCGAGTTAACAGCGATTGGCTCACACCCGCATACAAAGAATTACAGTAGTCCAATCTTACAGAAATAAAGGCATGAATAAGCTTTTCAAAATTGTTAGGTGACAGAAACGGTTTTACCTTAGCTAGTAATCTCAAATGAAAGAAACAAGACTTAACCACAGAGTTGATCTGTTTATCAAATTTCAGAGAGACATCAAACTGAACTCCAAGATTCTTAACTACCGATTTACAGAAAGGAGCCAAGTTCCCCAAATCAGAGAGGACTTGAGTCTCAGAGTTTCCAAAACAAATTACCTCGGTCTTACTTTCGTTTAAATTTTAAAAATTTGCTGACATCCATAGTTTAACTTCATGCAGACAATTTAATAGAGATGTAATTGTCCTCTTGTCCTGTTTCCGTAAAGGTAGATACACCCGAGTATCATCAGCAAAACAATAAAAATAAACTCCATGCCTTTTAAAAATAGAACCCAAGGGCAGCATATACAGTAAGAACAAGATTGGACCAAGAATTGAACCCTGGGGAACACCACAATTCAATGGAGCGGTTTTAGAATAAGATTGACTGATATTAACTGAAAAGGTCCTATTAGAAAGAAATGATCTTAACCACTCAAGAGCCGTGCCTCGAATACCCACAGTCTTTTCTAAATGAGTAATAAGAATATTGTGATCAATAGTATCAAATGCTGCCCTTAGATCTAGTAAAATTAAAATCACAGTCACCAGAGTCAACTGAAGTTAAAATGTAATTTAATACATACACACACACACACACACACACACACAGAAAAAAAAAGTAGATAGAATAGAAAAAATAGAATGCTAGTGTTTTTTTTTTTAAATAAAAAAAAGATAAATATAGATAAAGTAGAATTAAAATAGAATAGAAAGTGCTAGAGAATTAAATTCAAATATAACAGAATTGTGTAAATCCTATTAAATTTTGACATTAATTCAACAGAATCTCGTGCAGCTAACTACTAGCTATTATCCAAAGAACAAGCAAGCCTGCTTAAAGTAATATTTTATTTGGACATACACTACCATTTAAAGGTTTGGAGTAAGAATTTTTTTTTGTAATAATTAATACTTATATTAAAGAAGGATGCATTAAATTGATCAAAATTACAGTAAACTTATAATGTTACAAAAGACTTCTACTTCAAATAAATGTTGTTGTTTTAAACCTCTATAAATTAAAGAATCCTAAAAAAATGTATCATGGTTTTCACTAAAATATTAGGCTAAGCAAGCACAACTGTTCATAGCATTGGTAATAATAAATGCATCACCAAGCAACAAATCAGCATATTAGAATAATTTCTGAAGGATCATGTGACACTGAAGACTGGAGTAATGAACAAGTTACATTTTAAAAATATATTCAAATAGAAAATTGTTATTTTAAATTGAAATAACATTTGCTAATGTATTTTTGATCAAATAAATGCATCTTTGTTGGGCATTTTGAACTGTGTACTACAAAAAAAAAACTACAAACATGTGAACATTGTTTTGTGTATTCTCCCCAATGTCTCTCATGTTATTCAAAAACACATTAAATACTTCTTAAAGAGATAGTTCACCCTCAGTTGCTGGTCCCCATTGACTTCCACAGTATGGAAAAAAAACACTATGCAAGTCAATGCGGACCAGCAACTGAAGGTGAACTATCCCTTTAATTTCAACATTTGCCTATGCTAAGCATTCTAGGACCTGGACATCACAAACAAATGAAAATGATTCAATATTGCCCCAACACAAACAAATTAAGTAAACTTCTATTTTACTAATTAAAACTGATTACATGCAATGAAATTAAGCTGAAAAACAAATTCAAGAACTGTGTTGAGCATTAGCTTATTATTTCAATGAAGTGAACTGAACAAGAAGCAAAGCTCTATTTCTTGAGTGTTAAAGGGGTCATGAACTAATGTTGGGATCAGAAGGAAGGCAATGCAAAGACTGTGTTTTTCCACAGCTTGGCACTGTACAGTGTCTTGTTGTCTTCATAGTCATCTTTATCGTTTAAATTCTGCGTAGACCTGCGTTTGCCTCTCTCGTTATTTACACTACATGCATGAATCGGTGGACGGAGCTAAACAGGCAGTGATGTAGAAGCAGGTGTTGATCTTCTTCTGCGGAGGCGGTGTTTAACCACACTATGATGTCATAAAGTAGCACATTCCACAACCTGTCATTTTGGCAGATTGGCTTCAATATAAGCTGTTTTTAGACTAACAAGAAAGTTTTGAGTTCTGAAACTTGCAGGATGTTTTTATAGTACAATGACCTTTTAAATGTCAACAGATCAAGGGAATTTTGATTTCTCAGTTCATGACCCCTTTAAAGTGCTCCTATTATGCCATTTCGAATACTGCCTTTCATGCAGTGTGTAATGTAGCTGTATGTGAATGTAAACAATCTTCAAAGTTGTAAAGCTGAAAGTGCACGATTAATAAAGTTATTGTCTCCCAAAAGAAAGAATCGACTCTAAACGAGTCGTCTGTAATTCAAATCCCCCTTCCACGATGGCTACATGTCACGGGGTAACACTTTTGCATAATTCCTGCCTATGTTCTATGTTGGCTGTCTGCGAACAACTTGACCCCACCCTCAAACACTGTAGCTTGTTCATGTGGTTAACATCATGTCGAGAAGACACTGTGTCCTAAGCTGTGAAAGTAAATGTATTTTATTTTCACTGCCGAAAGATGAGGCTGCAAAGAATCAGTGGTTAAAATACATTTTTCCACTGTACCACAGCAGTACAACCCCAGTCTTTTTTTGTGTTTCTGTCATTTTACTGACGACTGCTTCTCTAATCTTGGGGAGTTCAACGCAGGATTCACAAAACACTTGGTCTTGAAAGATGGCTCAGTACCCAGTTTATTTGGACCAGCTGCTCCACTGAATAACAACCTGTAAGTATGATCAATAATAGATGTTTATATTTTCTTTTGAGTGTTCAAAATACAGAACTATGGCAATGGGTGTATCATTTCCGACACACGCTGAACCGGGTAGACCAGTATTTCTTAGAACTGCTTCGAACGAATTGTTGGAAAATAGGTAATATTAAATGCATATTTTGAGAAAACTGAAGCATTTTTTGACCTTCCATGCAGTAAACCTATTGTAGGAGACTCTCAAAACAATATAAGGAACCTTAAAAATGGCATAATAGGGGCACTTTAAATGAATGAGTTGAGCTAAAAACTCGACTGGGACTTACTGGTCATGCCTGGTGTCAGGGACACTGCGGTCCATTCTGAGTTTGTCACTCTCAACCTGGTTGAACTTGTTGCGGGCGTAGGGATCCTGCCCTGGCCTCACCACTGTAGCTCCCACGTACAGGTCCTGGTCAAAGTCCTGCCACCTAACCTTCCCTGAAAAATGTGACAAACGGATGATTAAACATTGGATGTCAGAGTAAACAGGACATCTAGATCTTTGCAACAAAAAAAGGCAAAATAAATGTTGTTTTCTTGCCATTTCCATTACTAAAAGGCTGATTTTTACCCAGTGTACACATGAATCAAATGCTGTGGATTGATTATTTTAACAATACTGTATGAGTAGGCATCTTTCCATCTGAACAATTCTGAAACTATCAATTAGTCAGTAAGTACATGTCCAAAGACACCTACATCATTCCAGACATCATGCTTGTCATTTACAAAGGACAAATTTTCACACTATAATATAAAGAGAAAAAGTGAATGAAATTCATTTTGAATGAAATAATCATGTTTCTTAGAAGCATCTCTTTCAGCCAAGACAAAAACCCTGAATGCACTGCTGCCCATTATTACACTATAAATCACAGTTGCCCAAAAAGAACGTGAAAGGAGCTGTCTAGACATCTTTAGTTGATTACAACCCAGGTGAGTCTGTCAAAAGAGACATTTTCCAAATGATAATATATGAGGATATTTGCCAAATGGAGCCATTCCATAACAGTCTGCTTTAAATGATTTCCCAACCACAAACTTAGCTTTCCCTCTTAACAAAAAATGCTATTTTTCCATTTTGATGTTAATCACATCCCACAGTAACATGGCAGCAGTCGACGCTGTCACTGAGTTAAACGGCAGAGATGGCTGGGATGATACTTAGACCTCAGAAACATGTGGCAGAATTTGATTATGTTATCTATCATTACAAAAGACTATAAGCAATTAATTTAGCAGGGCTCTGGCAAACGTCTTCTGCATTATAATTAGGCCAACCTGAGTGAGAATTACATGCCACTGATGCCAGCTATCCAGCAGAGCGCTAACATCGACTCAGAGGCCAAGACCACTGCCACGGGAATTGTTAATGAACAAAGGACAACATTTCAAATTAGGAGCAGAACTGAAAGGAAAAGCTAAACTCTTAGATATGGTCTTAACCACTTAATTATATACTACACCATGTTTCTATCATGTTAATTTCTATAAACATCTGTGGATAAAAAAAAAAGTGGATAAAAAAATTGTTACAGTGTGAACTTCAAATAAGGGTACATTATGCAGACTTGAGGAAATTCAGAAAGGCCAGCAATATAGTTTGAAATCAACAATGTAAGTTTGTTTTGTTTTGTGACAGAATATATACCATTGTCTTTTTAACTAGTCTACATGTCCCAATGGTTCCAAACCAGAATCCTTAAGGTGAAATCAAATACTCTGAAGTGTAGTGTAATAACCAGTGATCATTTGTCAACATTATGAAACCCATAAATGTCCCTGAAAGGTACTAAAGGGGACCGGTGCTCAATCCTGCCAACTAATCGTGTTGAACATGCAAAGACAGCATAAAAGATGCATTCAAGCAGATGAAGAGTCTCTGTTCAAGCCATTTGGGAGAATTCAAAAGTTCAACTTTCATCAGCAAAAAATACTGGCACTTTACTATTATATAGCACACTAGAATCAGGTGATTTTTATTTTATTTTGTTTTCGTAAAATGCAAGAATCAGATGATGCACAACAGTGATGTAATACAGGATGCATAAGTTAAAGGCAGAGTAAGTGATTTCTGGTAGCCAATGTTGATATTTGAAATCACCAAAACAACCACGCCCCTACCCCAAAAGGGTCTTGCCCCTATTTTGATAGCTCCGCCCCACATATACGTACGCAACCCAGGCAACGATTAGTTCTGTGAAACAAAGCAAAACCAATGTTACACCGTGTCTACGGACGTGAGCGGCGCGGCGCAACAAATCCCGACAGAAAACTGCTGCCGGGTTCTATTTATGACGTGCTGACACAAATTTCAAATGGTTTTCAACGGTCGTTTGATCGCGTCCAGTGTAGTCAGACTTTAGCTGTTGTAGACACGGTGTTACTCACCTACTGAGAAGAAACATAGCAACCTCGGCGTCCGATCGCAGGCCTCCGCTCCTTGAGTTCTCTCCAGCGCTGGAAAGCTGATCCGATATTTTCACGGGTCCTACTTCTTGCCTTATCTTTCCGCAGACGTTTTCCTCTTTTGTTTTTTTATCCGCCATCTCTATCTTTCTGTCGCTCGGCTCAGCTAATGTCCGTCCCATGCACTGAATGCGTTCTCCTCCACATCACGAGTAGACACGCCCCTTATTGCTGATTGGCTACAAGTTTGTTTTGCGATTCGGCCCGAATCAGTTTTCTAAAGTGTTTTTGAAAAATCACTTACTCTGCCTTTAATGAAAGCTGAGGTTAATTATCCTGAACTGCAATGCACCAAAAGCACTCATCCACCAAAGGGTGACAGACACATTAATAACAGCCCTGTCTCACAATTTAAAAATTCGCCTCCTGCGATAGCTGGGACAGAAAGATTAGAAAAAGGTAATCTCAAGAGCTCAGGCTTGTAATTTAGGTCAAAAAAGATGCCCACAGAAAGCTAGAGTAAAGAATCAAAGTCTGGCATCTCCAATATTACGTACAACACCGCTGAAGCTCAGCGAGATCACCCAGAAAAAACACAAACTCTACTTGTGCAAGGTCGATAGCTCGTCCCACGGCAGAGAACTGTAGGGGCTGTCATCAGACTAATTAGCTGCTCAAAGGAGAACAGAGCGTTTCAGCTGCGACCTCCACACTTCACGTAACACTGCAAAATTCTAGACAAAGTGCTCTCCGACACGCAGCATGCACACATAGCCGGGGAGCGGGAGGAAGAGTGTGAACATCACCAATTTCCAGGACGGAATACTACACAGTAACGTGATCTATTCCACAATCCTACCCAGAGTGAGCACATACATCATGCTTGGTTGCAAAATTTAATATTACTACAAATTACAGATTTCACTTTTTTTTCTTCCAGACCTTCTTGACTCAGTTTATGCACCAAACAAGTATTCTAAATAAATGTTTGATCATGATTTAAAGAAAAACATCTGAGAAAACTAAGAAACACTAGCGTAGTTCTAGTGTTTTTATGTCCATGTTCCTTGAAAGGAAGAGGGGAAAAAAATCAAACAGGAACAATGTGAGGGCGAGCAGATGGCAATTTTAGGCACACTATCACTTTAAATTGGTTCTCTTAATTACAGATGAAATCAGGGGCCAGTTGCATAAGCTTAAGGGCCTTTCGCACCGCGGGAACCTTTGATGGAACCTTTCATAGTACCAGAACTAATTGTGGAACTACCCACTTTTTGGCGTTTTCGCACCGCCGGAACTGGGTGCGATTTTAGTACCGGACTGCCTTTTTCGAGAACCAAATCCATCCTCCTGTTGTTAATGTTGTTTTTCTTTGTTTCTGTTGTTGAACGCCGCGCACAAATGACGTCGCTGTCGACCGGCTTACGTCACTTCTTAGTACACACTCTTGGTGCGAATGCAACCCTTTAAATGGTACTGGGAAATAGTTCGCGCAAAATCGTCCCAGTACTTTAGTACTGTACATTTAGTTCTGGAACTAAAGCGGTGCGAAAGGCCCTTTAGCCACCATGTTAAGACCGTGTCTTAAGAACTAGTTTAACCAACTAGCAGTTGCCAAGGGGTAATCAGTCTTCCTTTTCCAATACAAATAAGAACAATCTACCTTTTCATAACTGAATTAAAAAAGTTATGACCAGTCTTGAAGAAAAAAATTAGATGACTAACTTTTTAAGACTAGTCTAAACAGTTTATGCAACCGGCCCCAGGTACTCCTGGGTGACTGTTCTGCTTGGTGGAAATCTTTTGGGTGACCTAAATTACAAGAGTAACACAAGGAGACAAGAAACTACTGATGATTCCCTGAAACAGTGCCTGGGAGAACAACAGACAGGAAACATATTGTATGGCATGCAACGACACATGAATGTAATCTGATGCTTATGACAAATTTAATAGAACAGCTCTCAGTGGACCTCAGTTCCAGAGCAATTGCATGACATAGCAACTAATGAGCGAAATAAATAATGCATTCACAACCTTAATACAGTACTGTTTTTAGATGCAGGAAGTCTATAAAAAGCATATGTTAATATCTAAGGCTTAATGTATTAAGCAGCCCAGTTCAGTTGGATCACAAAGGAGTACATTTCCAGAAGGGAATGAAGAGTGAAAACACTGAGTTCTTGACTTCAGGCCAGTCATAAAGTCACTCTCAAATCACTCTCATGCATTTTTAGGTGCCCTCAAGTGAAATTTTCTACACCTACTTCTGCAGAAAACCTCAGGTTAAGTTCTGTTTACGGGAGAAGAAAAACCTGATGCCCTATTTTGTGCAAGCTGTTCATTAAAGTCCATCTTTGAGCATTTCCCAGAGAACAAAACGCTCCATTATTCATCTGGGACGGAAAAAGAAAACTTGAATTATGAGAGCGGGCTAATCCTGACATGAGCTGATTATGCACATGGGTTGTCAGGTTGGCTCTTACCTGGAGGAAGGGTTTCTAGGCTGTGGGCTTTGTCATCAGCATTGCTGTGTGATTGAATTCTGTTTGAATTAATGCCAATCCAGTCATCCTGCCAAAAGAGAAGAACAGATCATGAGCAAAAAGGCATACTGCATGGGTTAAAATAGTAATTGAATATCAAATTAAAGAGTAACTAACAAGCAAATGGTTACGGCTGTAATAGTAAGTCATAATACTGCCTTTGGTACTGCAGTAAATCATTCATAGTACCCTGATCTGACATTTTTCTTCATCCAGAAGATATTTTTGCCAAATTAGTTCAAACCTAAAAACTCAAGATTACTTCAAATCAAATTTATTCTACATTGAATTCATCCAATTTTAAAATGAATAAAGGTAATTTCAGTCTAGTTGCTGTAGTAACCGCAGATCTCATAACCAGGAGCTTGTGCTGTTTATCTCTTTCTTCTCCTGGCGAGTTTGATCATATCCACTCATTTTCTTTTAAGGGAAATTCTAGCAGCAGATAATCAACTGAGGTGGGAAAAAAACTCATTACAATCATTTTAAAAACAGCTATAATCTGCTTTTAAAAGAACAAGCTAGATTGGCAAATACAGATGCCAATGATGGACAACTGTATTTTGTTTACTTTAACAACAAAATGAAATAACAGGAACTGTTTTATATGAACACATTCCTCATTAAAAATAGGCCCTAATTAATATTCACTATAGAACAGGGAAGTCAAAAATCAATGCTAAAAAGTAAAATATGAACTATTCAAAGTCTTTTCACAGCATTATCAGTACCAAACACCAGCTACAACAATTTAGTGCCCAAATGCAGTCACAACGTTCAAGAAAGATGAATGAAAATAACTGTTTGCCTATTATGAAAATTACGGTAATTTCAGTGACAAGCAGAAAACCTGAGGCCCTGTTTTGTGCAAACTGATTATTAAAGTCCATTTTGAGTGCTTTCTGATGATTTTTCCTTGAGCCTGCGAGTCTATAATCTGTAGACACAAAGTTATTATCATTTTCTGCCTTCACCACATTTTATTATTAGCAGCATGTAGCCAAACATGGAGGAGTGACACACATACATACACACACACACACACACACACGTGACCCTGGACCACAAAACCAGTCTTAAGTCGCTTGGGTATATTTTTAGCAATAGCCAAAAAAACATTGTATGGGTCAAAATTATCGATTTTTATTTTATGCCAAAAATCATTAGGATATTAAGTAAAGATCATGTTCCATGAAGATATTTTGTAAATTTCCTGCCGTAAATATATCAAAACTTAATTTTTGATTAGTAATATGTATAGCTAAGAACTTCATTTGAACAACTTTAAAGGCGATTTTCTCAGTATTTAGATTTTTTCAGTATCTCAGTTTCTCAGTATACTGTATGTATATATATATATATATATATATGGCTTTACTGTTATTATTTAATATTCTCGTATTTATACCTCTTATACAAGGAGTATGTTCACTTTCATTAGCATAGTTTATTGCTACAGCATCTAAATTGCTATCAAGAATCATGAAATTCCACTGCTACTGGTACCAACTACTGAAAGTTGGGTATTGTGAAAACCAAACAGACCATGAACGCAAGAAGAAATCCTGAGCAGACACAATTCCCACAAAACCAGGGCACACGAGCCAGCATAAAGATGGTGAAGATTACCCAGTCTACAGGAGGATCTGGAATCAACAAAACAGTCAGTTCATTTCAGCTCCCTTGATAACGAATGTCGGAAAACATGGGTATTCTGTCAATCGTGTCAAGGCCAAGCCCATAAGTAACAAACAACCACACAACAAAACCGAGCTAGTAATAATTCACACCCGACCCTCTGCCAAGGTTAGCAGTAAATAAATGTGCAGTCTGGAAAGGCAGGGCAGACTGGGCTAGCGGAGCCACTTCCAAAGCCCACTTGGACCAGCGTCTGGTTCACAAGCCCAGGAAAACATGACTCCGAGGATCAAAACCACAAATGTTCCACTGTGAAAAAAAATTATAATCATTTATGACTATTTTATACACAACTTATATATTAAGTGTTAGTGCCTCAAATGAAAATGTCAGCAAAAGGAGCTCAAAAGACCCTCATAAAAACAAAAGGAGATCAACTATTCAATGTCAAATTTGTTAGAGCCACTGACACGGATCAATGATTTTAATATAAAACAGGTAATATGTTAGAATTCCCACTGCTAAAATAACTCAAATCATCATGACACCTTTGCTGAATATTTAAGCAAAGCCAGAGTTTTCACTGATCCAGATTTTGTTTCATATAGGGAATTCTGGCTCTTGGGTCAGCAGGGCGAGGGAGCAGGTGTGAGAGAATGCAGAGAACAGAAGAGTGTCCAGCCAAGCTTCACAGAGTTTCCCTTCAGCAGCTGGTCTTCTTCTACGGCTCATGGCCTATTATGAGCTATTGGCAATGCCAGATAACCAAGTTTAGTGCTCAGAACAAATGAAATTTGCAATCTATGTCCATTCTGCTGATAGTCAATTAATAGTAAAATTGATTTTAATTGTGTCTGTTTAAAGAGGTTAATCACACAATCTTCCATTGATTATAATATAAGATAAACATTCCCTAAAATTGTTACACCTGAAGTAACATCAACTTGGATCTTTTCTACAGCATGGTAGAGGACAAGTCATTAAGTTTTTTTTCCATTTTTTCTGTAGTTTATACATACTCAAGAAAGATGAACCATTCAGTGTTACCAGTGTTACGTAAGATACTGTAAGAACAAAGAATATTTGACTTACCATTTTCCTGTATGGGGAAAAATAAGTATATCAATGACTATAAATTAAAAATAAGATGGTTGGCATTAAATTAGGCTCAATCAGCAACCATGTTCCCCATTCTTAATTTTTTTTATTCAATTTTTTTAAATTTATAATTTTATGTTGAGGTTTTGCTTAAATGTTATTGCTTTAAATCACCATTCAAAACACTGTTTAGAGAGAGCTTTTTGTAAAGGTTGCAAAATCGCAAACTAAATAATAAAGCACCTCCAAATATTTTAAAAGGTGACATATCATGAAAATCTGACTTTTCCAGGTTTTAAGTGCTATAATCAGGTCCCCGGTGCATCTACCAACCAAGGAAACGTGAAAAAGATTAACCCAGTAACTTTGTTTTGGTAAGCCTTTTTCTGCAAGCGTCTGAGAAAACGAGAATGCCAAAAATCATTAGGATATTAAGTAAAGATCATGTTCCATGAAGATATTTTGTAAATTTCCTGCCGTAAATATATCAAAACTTAATTTTTGATTAGTAATATGTATAGCTAAGAACTTCATTTGAACAACTTTAAAGGCGATTTTCTCAGTATTTAGATTTTTTCAGTATCTCAGTTTCTCAGTATACTGTATGTATATATATATATATATATATATGGCTTTACTGTTATTATTTAATATTCTCGTATTTATACCTCTTATACAAGGAGTATGTTCACTTTCATTAGCATAGTTTATTGCTACAGCATCTAAATTGCTATCAAGAATCATGAAATTCCACTGCTACTGGTACCAACTACTGAAAGTTGGGTATTGTGAAAACCAAACAGACCATGAACGCAAGAAGAAATCCTGAGCAGACACAATTCCCACAAAACCAGGGCACACGAGCCAGCATAAAGATGGTGAAGATTACCCAGTCTACAGGAGGATCTGGAATCAACAAAACAGTCAGTTCATTTCAGCTCCCTTGATAACGAATGTCGGAAAACATGGGTATTCTGTCAATCGTGTCAAGGCCAACCCCATAAGTAACAAACAACCACACAACAAAACCGAGCTAGTAATAATTCACACCCGACCCTCTGCCAAGGTTAGCAGTAAATAAATGTGCAGTCTGGAAAGGCAGGGCAGACTGGGCTAGCGGAGCCACTTCCAAAGCCCACTTGGACCAGCGTCTGGTTCACAAGCCCAGGAAAACATGACTCCGAGGATCAAAACCACAAATGTTCCACTGTGAAAAAAAATTATAATCATTTATGACTATTTTATACACAACTTATATATTAAGTGTTAGTGCCTCAAATGAAAATGTCAGCAAAAGGAGCTCAAAAGACCCTCATAAAAACAAAAGGAGATCAACTATTCAATGTCAAATTTGTTAGAGCCACTGACACGGATCAATGATTTTAATATAAAACAGGTAATATGTTAGAATTCCCACTGCTAAAATAACTCAAATCATCATGACACCTTTGCTGAATATTTAAGCAAAGCCAGAGTTTTCACTGATCCAGATTTTGTTTCATATAGGGAATTCTGGCTCTTGGGTCAGCAGGGCGAGGGAGCAGGTGTGAGAGAATGCAGAGAACAGAAGAGTGTCCAGCCAAGCTTCACAGAGTTTCCCTTCAGCAGCTGGTCTTCTTCTACGGCTCATGGCCTATTATGAGCTATTGGCAATGCCAGATAACCAAGTTTAGTGCTCAGAACAAATGAAATTTGCAATCTATGTCCATTCTGCTGATAGTCAATTAATAGTAAAATTGATTTTAATTGTGTCTGTTTAAAGAGGTTAATCACACAATCTTCCATTGATTATAATATAAGATAAACATTCCCTAAAATTGTTACACCTGAAGTAACATCAACTTGGATCTTTTCTACAGCATGGTAGAGGACAAGTCATTAAGTTTTTTTTCCATTTTTTCTGTAGTTTATACATACTCAAGAAAGATGAACCATTCAGTGTTACCAGTGTTACGTAAGATACTGTAAGAACAAAGAATATTTGACTTACCATTTTCCTGTATGGGGAAAAATAAGTATATCAATGACTATAAATTAAAAATAAGATGGTTGGCATTAAATTAGGCTCAATCAGCAACCATGTTCCCCATTCTTTATTCAATTTATTCAATTTTTTTAAATTTATAATTTTATGTTGAGGTTTTGCTTAAATGTTATTGCTTTATCAAAACACTCAAAACACTGTTTAGAGAGAGCTTTTTGTAAAGGTTGCAAAATCGCAAACTAAATAATAAAGCACCTCCAAATATTTTAAAAGGTGACATATCATGAAAATCTGACTTTTCCAGGTTTTAAGTGCTATAATCAGGTCCCCGGTGCATCTACCAACCAAGGAAACGTGAAAAAGATTAACCCAGTAACTTTGTTTTGGTAAGCCTTTTTCTGCAAGCGTCTGAGAAAACGAGAGCGTCTGATTTCGCTCCCTTGACGTGGCAAAGGGATCTCATTATAATATTACCGCCCCTTAATCTGTAAGTTTCCACCCAGGGCGCCGTCATTTGATTTCGCAAACGACAACGGTGTACCAGTTCTAATGCCATGCTGAAAGTTTGAGCAAAGCATGCTAACTGTTCTGTCTTTGTCTGCACAGACGAGCACAGAACACTATTTAGAGTCCCAGCCTCAGAGGAGACAACAGAGCAGTGGATTTATTGATTTATTTACTGTATATCACTGCTGCCACACAGATCTAAAATAAACATGCGATTTATTTCCCAGCTGTTTACCTTCACAGAAATAACCAACTGTTTTTGTAACTGTGAGCAGCAGCTCATTTGCATTTAAAGAGACAGGCCCGAAAAACAGCGTGTTTCTGCTTCCACTCAAAATAGGCATTTTCAAAATGATGTAATAATTGATCTGTGGAGTATTTTGAGCTGAGACTTCACAGACACATTCTGGGGACACCAGAGACTTATATTACATATTGTAAAAAGGGGCATAATATGTCTCCTTTAAATCAAAATTTTCTAAAGCACCTACTTTTCACAGATAAAAAAAATCATAAAATATTCATAAAATGTATGCAACCTTGAAATGTGAGAAACCCCATTCATGACAAGTGTCACTTCAGAGTTGCGAAACTGCAGAAAGATGATGTTCATTAAGCTCTTAATACTTCTTTGGTCAATTCACTGGTTGTCATATTTAAACTCCAATCTGCTATGATGACAAGGTCAATGCTATAAAGTAAATTCATGAACAGGAAGCATCATCAATCATTAAAACCTTATTAAAATACTTTAGGCAAAAATGAGGAGAGGGTGGCATGTCGGTGAGTAACATATTTTGCACAAGCGACCGCTGTCATCGTCAGCTGCCAGGAAGGAACGCGTAGAAGATGCAATTCACCTCAGCACTAAATAAAAGGACTATTTTATCCCTTCATTACTATGTGCTACAGGGTGGAACAAATGAGTTTCCACAGCGCTGTGTTACAACAGCAGCAGGGCACACACTTGCAATCCATGGTTGAGTGTCAAAACAAATCAAAAACATTTTTCATCACAGCTCAATGCACAACGTCATACGTTTTGACAAACCCATATGTGAGGGCTAAATATTCAATGCGGTAAAAACTGCTTCGAACCACAAATATTGCTTGACATTTCCTAAAATAATCTTGTTAAGTCTACTCCGTGCTGCCAAGACAGAAAGAGTGAAGCAATTAACAGACATCTTTCATTTATTTCAAAATGTAATATATTTAGCAAGGGAATCAGCACATTACTTCAACCACTGACTGTTGGGTGGGAAGCTTATTGACAGCACAGGTGAGGACAGCTTTAATGCACTACATTCTAGCAAATTGCTCCAAGCAGTTCTTTGATTCTCTACATTCGGGGGGGTTGTAATTAAAAAATTATTTAATAAAGACTAAAATTGAGGAAGGGTTTTGTAATTTGTCCACCATTTCAGAACTTCAGCTTCTTACGTTTTTAATAAGCTGTGTGGCATTTTATAATTGTCAGCCTACAAAATTAACCAAAATGAAAGCTGAGTTAATTAGCCATTTTATTTCCATGACATGAAAGGATTATTGGATTCGTACATAAATGCGTACAGAAAAATTAATAAACAAAATCTAGTTAAGTTGGTCAATTTGGAAAATTGGGCTAGCTTCAATTATTTTAATATAATTCAATCATACAAAATAACTGAATCTAGTACACATTTTCCAAATGCACTTAACTTGTTTTGTGGTATAAGCCAAGTCTGCTTCATTTCGACAAACTGCAGCACCAGAAGCAGAATCTTATGTTATACAAGTATTCTCATTTATTTTCTCCATATGTATTCCAGATGCAAAATTAAAATAACAATTAATCGAAATATTGTGGGGGCAAAAGTACAGGACTGACTGCTTCATGTCTTTTATTAGGGAAAGAACTACTCATCGCATGAAGACTCACAAAATTACTTCCCATATTTAATATACTGTATTTAAGAATCATACAGTGCCCCAAGAACTGAATCAGCAAATCAGTAGAGTACCATCTCATTGTGACTATATTTTATATTTAATTTGACTTAATGCAATAAAGTCTTTGAGCCAATGACAATGATCCCAGAGTTGAATATAAGAGACACATAAACACAGAGGGCCAGTTACTAAAAACAACAACCTGGTCTACATTACTGTTCAAAAGTTTTTTTTTTATGTTTTTGAAAAGTCTCTTCTGCTCACCTAGGCTGCATTTACTTGATAAAAATACAGAACAATAGTTACATTGTAAAATATTATTACAAATAAATTAACTTTTCTATTTGAATATATTTTAAAATGTCATTTATTTCTGTGAAGGCAAGCTGAATTTTCAGCAGTCATTACTCCAGTCTTCAGTGTCACATGATCCTTCAGAAATCATTCAAATAAGCCAATTTGGTGCTCAAGAAACATTTCTAGTGGTAAACAGTTTAAAAAACTTTTGTTGAAACCAAGATAGATTCTTTTTCTTTGATTAATAGAAAGTTCAAAAGATTATTTTAAATAGAAATATTATTGAATGGCTTACTGGCCCCTAACTTTCAAACAGTACAGTATTATATATCAGACCACACAAGCACTCTGGCTCCAACCAAATCTGGTACCTAACTGTACCTTAAAATACAAACTACGTCAATGACTCTTTGATGACTCAGTGAATTACATCACTCCTTTATGAAGCATGCATGTCTCGTCATCAGTTTCTAACCAAATGTTTCTTTTATCTTTAGGTGGACCTTCAAAGAAGACCAGAAGCTGTTCCTGTTCAACATGACTTATGCTTAAATCAGCAGTTTCTTTCGACACTTTTGAAGCTCTTATTGTACATACAAGAATTTTCCATTGTGCTAATATTGTACTGTTAGAATTGCATTCAGCAGCATATAATGGTGAGACCGCTGGTCCTGTGTTTGTACACTGCTCTTACTTGGCTAATTACGTAACGTTTGTACTAGCTCCTAAAAAAAGCTCTCAATTTTTTATCTTGAAACCATCACAGAACTCAAAGCATTTTGGATATTGCTATTACACAAGATAATAATAGTTCAACAGATGTTTATTAATGACTAAGCCTCAGTCGCAGAGTTTTGCATCATGCCAAGACAGACACAGTGATGGGGCGTATGATGGAGATTGACAAAGTAAAAACAGACTTATTTTCTTTCCTTTTCAGGTAATAAGGCTTGGGCTGCTTCGTCTGCATAGACTGTAACGTTTTATGCTAGATCTTTGGATCAGAATTTGAAACTCTAGCTCCCAAAATTTGCATCATTGGCATGAGTCACGCTTTCGTGTTTGCTGAAGCCAACCCATACTCTTCGCATGCTGGCTGAAAAGTTGGCTGGGAGCTCTAATGATTACATTGTGCTGGATTTACAACATTAGACTAGGTGTGGCGAACCTAAAGACAATAAAACAAAGAGTCCTAAGAGGACAGTGCAACTCCTCCAGCTTACACTCTGAAATATGCAATAACACATTATAAGCTGAGACATAGCTGGAACAAAGGCAACTGAAACAGTCAAGCATGTGCTGAAAGCTTCAGTCAACAACTGCTCTGCTAGAGCAGAAAGAGAAATTAGATTTACAGTTATTTATAGGGATATGAAAAAATACACTTTTTTGTTTGCGTCAATGATGTGACACTATTTATTTATCCAGATCTTTTTTTTTTAACTAAAATAAACATTCAAAACATTTATTTTATATGTGAAATAACTTTAATTTTTATTTTAACTTTGGGGGGGTGGGGTATAAAGTAAAAAATTTCTAATTTTCTAGAAAAAAAATAAAGAAAGAGATTGTTGTTCACAGTATATCATAATCTTTTATTACTATTTATTAGAAGGAAAAAAAAACACTTTATCAAACAGCATGACTGCTTAATATTTGAAAAACTTTTGTCCCCCAAAAGACATGTGATGCAAATCAACAACATGCAGAAAAAAACAAACAAAACAGGAAATTAGATCATAGAGGGAGGACAGATGCAGACCCCCATGGTCAATAAATCTCTTATAATATCAGATTTGAT
Source organism: Sinocyclocheilus rhinocerous (assembly GCF_001515625.1). Taxonomy (NCBI): domain Eukaryota; kingdom Metazoa; phylum Chordata; class Actinopteri; order Cypriniformes; family Cyprinidae; genus Sinocyclocheilus; species Sinocyclocheilus rhinocerous. Next base: position 1,190,032 of record NW_015633185.1, on the reverse strand, counting down.
CTTTTTATCAAAAGCCTAGGTTAGTTCAGACTGTAAAGTGTTATGACTTCCGAAAATCTATATATGAATTAATATATATTATATATTAAAAATGTATATATTTTAAATGTATTTATTAATTTATCAATTAAATGTATTTATTAAAAAAAACTTTTAGCTTGAAAAAATATATTTATAAACATTTTGAAAATGAATAGTGTGTACACTCATAATCAAGGTATAAAGAAAATTATATATAATAGCAACAATTCTAACTTGTCACATGTGTTTTAAACTAGATTTTTCTTTACCATAGACACTCTTATGTGTCACTGACCTTTATGTCTTCTCTATTCCACTTTGGTCTTCAGCAAGCCCTAAATAATTGGTGCGGTTTCTGGTTCTGTATGTATACTAATAAAAGAATCTCCGCTCACTTCAGAAAAATAAAGTAAATAATATAAAACATTTCACTAATCTACTAGTTGGTTGTTGGATGACTGGTCAACCATCGAGACCCCATTCCTAATTAGCAGGATAAGTGAGCTACAGCTCACATGTTAAGCAAAGGTAAATGACCTTGCATTCTCGCTACTTGGTAACACTGACAGAATGAGGAAAAACCATTAGCATGCTGCCCAGGGCTGGTATAACTAATGAAGAGCACCTGGCCAGAGCAAAGAGGCTTTGAAGAGCCAAAACCTCTGTTCTCCCACCCACAGACAGCTCGCTAATCAAGCCCAGCATCACAGAATTACTGCAATTACCTGCCAAGAGATCAACCACGGCACCCTGCGTGCACTGACAGCCCATGGCCACAGCCTCATTCCCATCATCCCACTGCAGGAGAACCACTTAGAACCTGTGAGTCGATTTGACCAAGACCTTTCAGGTTAGTGTGGCTGAATGAACGCTAATTTTCCAAACTCAGAGTCTCCAAGAACACAAGACCCCAATTAAGTAGCTAAAATGCCAGTGCTGATGACGGTTTGCACAGAGAAATTCAGAGCTGCTCTGTTTGAAGACTGTGAAGAGAAATTGAAGTGCTGAAGAGGGAGAGCATCGCCAAATCTTACTCAGAGAGAAAATCGTCTCCACGGTGGTACAATTAAGTGTCCTTCCGGAATCTTTACCAACTCAAGCCAGAATTTGACAAGACTCACAGCATTAAATTATTCAAAGTTGCATGCATACCAGTGCAAGCCCATGAATAAAGATGTGGCCGCTAACACAAACACTACTGGTTTAATAATAAGGGAGCTGAAGTGGTCAGGTCAAGAGTTACAAATTTTACTTTTTGCTTTTTCCACTAGCCCCAATACAAAACAACAACGACACGACACATTTAATATTTAATAGAAATAAAAATATTTGTAAAATTTATTTTTATGTGCCAGAAAAAAAGTTTTATTTATTTAATTAAAAATATAGATTTTAATACAGAAAATGCACTGTAAAAAAACTACAATAAAAATGGCCAAATTATGACAGCAATTTGTGCTTTCAATTAAAACCATAATATAATGTAGAAAACAATGCAAAACAATTTTGGGCAATAATTTAAGGTAAGCAACTGCTGTTAATTTACAGCCCGTTTTCAACACTAATCTACTGTATTTTTGTTTTATGGTTTTGTACATTAGTACGCAATGCATTGTGGGCTGTCCATTTGAAGCCAATGGTGCTGAACATTTCACAGGAGTTTGAGTACGAGTAAGTCTTCACTTATCCTTCTTTGCGGCGCTCATGACAGGAATATATGTGGAAAATTAATCAAAGCAGAGAGGAGAGGGAACTTTGAAACTGACTGCAGCGAGGAGTGCGCTCTTTTAAAACTTTTAAATTTCCAAACTATTTTAGGGTTCCTTTTTTCCTTTTTTAAGAGCGTATAGTAAATTGAAATAAATCACAGAAATGTACTGTATGTATTTTTTTTACAATAAATGGCTGTAAATTAATGTCACAGTATTAATACCGTAGAATTACAGTATATTGCTGGCGTCTCTGCTGCCAGTATTTTATTGGAAAATACTGGATTTCGTTTTTACGGTAATACACTGTAAAGCAATTTCACAATAATCATACCATAGAATTACAGTAGATTACTGGCGTCTCTGCTGCCAGTATTTTACCAAGAACTTTTTTTTTTTTTTTACAGTATTTACAATAATAGAATACACAATAAATTATATACATTTCAAATTAGTTACAGTTCTGTCGACTGGCACTGGATCATAGTTATTGTCACATATCACAGTTGTGCCATTGAACAAAGCTGTTAACTTCAGGTTCCTGAGGGGTGGGTGGGGGGCATCTCAGCAAGAGGTCTACTTTAAATTGCTTTGGATGAAAAGAAACTGCTAAATGGCAACATCCTGCTCATTTATAGCGTTGGTTTAGGTTCTCTCTAAAGGGCATCTCTGCAATCCAAGCAAATATGCAGCTAAAAAATTAATTAATTGATATAGTTACACTGTTGCATTGAATATGATTTAGTAGTTATACACTAAAAGCTAAAGGAAAACACAAATGCTAATCAAAGCGTCACCACTAACAAAAAACAAAAACTTACATACAAGTTGGTTATTGGAGAACTAATTGACCATCACAACCCATCCCTAATCCAAAACAAACAAATAAGCACAAGAACTTATGTATGCCAATGTGTGCCAACATGATCTTTTCTATTAGAGAAACGATCACTTCTGTTCTGCTACACTTGAATTACAGAAACATGCTACAATCAAGCTGCCAGTGACTGTCAGCCTGAATTTGTTTCTGATGCATCAGCATTGGGCAGAGCTCAGTGGAAAGCCACTGACAGCAGCGCCTCTCTATTATAAGGCTGTAAAAATGGGCATGCTTTAAAACGCAGTGCTTTCATACATTTAGCCAACACAAAACAGATGCATGCATGCAAAGGCATTTTCTTAACTAGCATTGAACAAAAACACAAGGAATCTATCTCTCATGGAAACAGAAACCTCAAGACGACAAACAAAATAAGAGCAACAATCATCTAGAAGCCTGTTCTGTGGACAAAATAAATCACTTGTGTCAAACACAAAGGAAAGTGGGATAAGATACACACACACTAAATGAAAAATTTGATGACATGTTGAAGATGATGATAGGCCTTTACCTTTAGCTGACTGTGGGTGAAGGTGATGCACCAATGGTGTTATGACCAAACTGTTATTATAGTCACTACTGAAGTAGTTCAGAATCATTAAAATGTAATTGCTGGCTATATCCTCCACAAAACCCTGCAGTCAGACACAGTCACATTTTGCCATAATGGACTGCAACCAATAACTGAACTATTGCCGCCAGCAAACACATGAGAACTGAGCGAAAAGATCAAGATTTACAGTGAAAAGCAACTCAGAGGAAAAAGTACCACAGGCTGTTGAAAACAAGGACATATTTGTTGCAAACAGCAATGATAAAAAAAAAAGTATCTCGTTTAGCAAAAAATCATTAGCTAACTTTATTTAGCAATAATCAAGTATGAAACATACTAATTCACATAGAATCACTTCTCATATCAAATCCTGTCCCATTTAGAGACACCTTTAATTCACTACAAATTACCCTTTAATTTTAGCAGAAAATGATATATCTTCTAGCAATTAAATAATTATTGATACATCAAACACAGACAAATAGTAAAAACGTAAAAAGAAACATAAATAGCATGTGTTATGAAACTGAAACAGGCAATAGAGATATTTGCTACTGCTATATCTTCTGAAGGAAGCATAATCCTGGTTTTGCAAATGCTTCATTTCCTAAATTTCTCCATACTCCAATTCTTAGAAGTGTTTATTTTTGTTCTTTCTAATCAATGACTTGGGGTAATGTACCGTCGGAATTCATTAATTTACATAGAACTTGGAATCATACCATAAAATGTTTGTTTATTTTGAGGTTTTGTGAAAACATTGCACAGGGATAGAATTACAGGAATAATATATGAATGAATTTACAAATACAGTGAGTATAGAAAAGAACGACCCCCCTTTAAAATAATCAAATTTTGTTGCTTTGCAGCCTGAAATGAAGACAGACACAATTTTTTGTTTTATCCAGCTGTATTTACTCAGTGCAACTTATAACATCCAAGTGAAAGATAACACCAACATGTCAGAAAAAACACTAACACAATAGAGTGTCTATTTACACTAAGTGCAAATATCCCGCCTTGTTGGCAGAGGCTATTTACACTAGCTCCACCCACAAATGTGTGATAGGGATGGTCAACAATATAAAAGACGGCAGACAATCGTCAGCTTCAGTGGTGTAGATGGTAAAGCGTGTTTCGTAGTCTTTTTGACGCGATCGACCCGGGTTCGCATCCCACAAAGCCATTTGACTTTCAACTGTGATCAGCTGTGGTCATTATGATTAGCTCAACATGAAAAGAGCTTTTACTGGAGCATTTGATCCTTGATCTGAAGCAAACAATCAACTATGGGTGGCAAGGCACTGTCAAAAGATCTCCGGGATAAAGTTGTGGACAGGCACAAGTCAGGAGATTGATTCAAAAAAGGCTTTATCAATGCCTAGAAGCACAGTGAAGTCTATTATTAAGAAGTGGAAGGTATTTGGTACAACACAGACCCTCCCTGGATCAGGATGTCGCTCCAAACTGGATGAAAGAGTCAGGAGGTTTCAGAGAGGCAACCAAGAGGCCTACAGCAACTCTGAAGCAGTTGCAGGATTTTATGACAAAGAGTGGTCATTGTGTGCATGTGACAACAATATCACAAATTCTCCACAAATGTGGCTTGCATGGGAGGGTTGCGAGAAAAAAGCCATTTCTCAAGAAAGGCCACATGCAGTCACGGCTGAGCTTTGCCAAAATGAAGATTCTTTAGCAGATGAGACCATTATGGGAGTGTTTCTCTGCAGCAGGGACTAGAGCACTGAAGAAGGTTTACCTTCCAACATGACAATGACCCAAACCACACAGAAAAACTGACCACACAGTGATTTTAAGGAGAAAAAGGTGAATGTCCTTGCATGGCCTAGTCCGAGCCCAGACTTAAACCCCACTGAAAATCTGTGGAATGACTTTAAGACTGCAATGTCACCATCAAATTTAACTGAACTTGAGCAGTTCTGCAAAGAAGAGTGGGCAAATACTGATGTGCAAAGTTAGTAGGGACATATCCCAACAGACTAAAGGCTGTAATTAAAGAAAAAGGTGGTTCAACAAAATACTGACACAAGGGGGTGATCCTTTTCCAGTGATTCTGTTTTTTTAAATATTTTTTCTGACATGTTGTGTTATTTCTTTCACTTGCATGTTGTAAGTGGCACTGAGTAAATACAGATGGATAAAACAAATACTGTGTCCGTCATCATTTCAGGCTGCAAAGCAACAAAATGTGATTTTAAAGGGGGTGATTCTTTTCTATACCCACTGTATTTCTCTTTTGGGCTCACTTTAGCCCCCTTTCTACATGCACTGTTTTTGGAAGCCCAACTGACCCAACTTTGACACATCATCTAAACACACTTTCACAAGGGCTGACCAGCAATGACCAAAAATATTTGCTATAAAAAGGTATAGTTCACCCAAAAGTGAAAATTCTGTCATCATCGGAACAAGTGGAGGGTAGGTAAATGTCAGAGATTTCACCTGATCACCCTACATTCACAAACAGTGCATGTTAGTGTGAGGCATTTTTATTTGAAGAGCCCACAGTAATGGAATTTGCTTAAAATAACTTATTAGAACATCAATATGTGATTTAAAGTGTGCATTAAAGCGCAGTTATCACGAATAATCACAATACGATCAATCAGTTGTGATCAGCCCTAACAATGGCAAATCTTATTACCTTTCTGTCTCTCTAATACCCTAAACGGAGCAAAACACTAGAGATTATTGAAAGCCACGTCCAGTGCGCATAAATGTAATGAAATCCAATCAGATATTTATTACAGCATTTACGTTTCAGTAATTCAGTCTCTTCTAATGGTGAATGAAACAGCCATGACTCCTCAGGGTCTTCTGCAAGCAGAGGAGGCTGTAACCATGGTTACCAAGGCCTGGACTAAAGACATTCTCCACGAAAGCATCTACACAGCGTTATTCCACCAGACTACCCACTGTTTCCAATTTCCCAATAAAAAGAAGAAAAAAAAAAGATTTTAAATTTCAACTGCTATTCTCCTTTTGGCTGGAATGACAAGACGCTGAAGGACATGTCGGGAGTTTTAAGCAAACACAAGCTGCCGTGGTACTTTGTGTGTGAGTAAATTTACAGGCTTTTCTCCAGTCCTTGAGTCAGTTAACACTTGCTTCGAAGCCAGTGATCTCAGTGTTTTAACATAACATATTGTACCAGAAGGCTGAAGTTCTTCAGCCTGGCAAATAAAAAATAAAGCAGTAGTTTATTATAATTTCTAAACCAAATGGCTTCATTTCAATGAAAGCCCAGCACCAATTTCACCTTCTGGAATATGATACAGCTCTGGATATGATTAAACAACCAAAACATGGTTACACATTAGGCTACTGTCTGTGCGCGACACCTGTGAACAGAGGTCATCGGATCTGTTAAAACCAGCCAATGGACTGTTTGATCAACGAGTGCATCCTTATGTCTGTCGTTACCATCTATGTTCCAAAGCCATCAGACGAATCAAGTTTGCATCAATGATCATTATTATTCGCGCAAAAGTATGTTCTCAGAACATGAGTTTTGCTATTTGGAACACAATTTAAAGCAGAATTGTAAACCGCCAAGCAATCCTCGCGGTGATTAAAACATTAAAACACAGCATACCACAGGAAAATTGTTCAAAAGCAGCACACCCCCTGCAAATATTTCTGTTTAAATTCATATAAAAATGTTGTAAAACGTAACGTAAAACAAATGATTACTTTTCGTTAAAATCTTTATTAATGCCAAAAATGCTTACATGTATGTGTCTTTTTGTTCTCTCGGGCAGCCATGTTGCCCCTGAAGCCGGTTTACGCTGAGATAATTCATACCCCTTCGTTTGAAGTGTGGTCCCGAAAAATCTTCGTTTGAAGGGCTGTCTGGCCCTAGGGGGAAGGGGAAGGGCTAAGGGATAGAATTGGGATTGGGCCTTAATCTAAAATGTGTATGTCAAATGTAAAAATAATTTTGTTTGCTTCGTTATTTCGCTCACTCCAGTAAAAGAGTGTGTAAGCATGGTCTAGAGTGTCCGTATGGTGCGCACATATTTACGCCTAGTTTATTTTTTATAAATCCAGATACGTGCGTGGAAAACAGCGTACGCACATTTCTATGCCCATTTTGTGCATACACAATGTTTATACATGAGGCCCCAGGTACTTGGAATGAACTAACATTTTTTTTTATGCAACAGTTTTAGTTTAATAGTTTCAGTGGAACATGGGGAGATTTTTAATGAGAAAAGAGCCTTAAAGTTAAAACAAACCCCTCATGATCAGATTAGATTCTTTTCCAACACTTAGCTTGCTAGTAAGGGCAGGTGGGTCGTTTTTCACGAACATAACTCTATATTGTGAGCAAAATAGCAGGCCATGTCAAACAACAGCTATGATAAATCCCTTAATAGCACGTTTTATATTGTGCCTGTAACATGGAATGTGCTTTGCCCACAAAAAGACCTTCGGCAGTGAAACGAGAGCCGCTGTTCTTCAGCAGATGTTGCTGTAAGATGCCACTGTAGTGTTGACAAGAACCAAAACTGGACAAACTGAGAATACAAATGTTCTGGAGTCTGTTTTCTTATTCTCTCCTGCTCTGTTCTGAATTGTGGGGGAGGAAACATGAGAAATATGCCGGGCATTTTTTCCCCCCCTGTCCTTTATGTTTGTTCCTTGTCAGATTGTACGATATAACACCAGTGAGATCTCAGGTAAACTTTAAGGCAAACTGTGCAATATCAACAGTCTATTATATCAGACTGTATCATATATCATACTTTGGTCACGACTGACAGCATTTTTTTTTACATCAATCGTATCACATTCTGACATCCTCATTGACTCACGAAATTGAAATAGTACCGCATAATCCAAAGCAAACTCTTGAAAGAAATAAAAAAGAAAGGGGGATCTAAAGCAATTATTTTTTTATTTTTAACTAATAGGTATCACCATACTTCCTCTGTTAATAACTTGCATTAACAAGTGCAAAGTTGTTTTGTATTATGATTTTCTGAAATTATATATTAAATATGCAAATTATCTAATCAAATATGCACTAGTTTGCGTACATTTTCAGAACGGAAATCTAAACATTAGATAAAGTCAGGTTCAAAATTCTTGCTTTGTGTTTACATATTAGTTAAAGGTTTTTACAGTGGGGATTTTGAATATTTCTTTTCATCACTTAAATCAAAAATACTGTCAACAGCCATGAGAAAAAAAAATTACCATGTTTTTAGGAATACAGTGTTATACAAATAAGGCGAATGATACATGAACAAACCCCTCTGAAAAAAAAACTTTCAGAATATAAACGGGAAAGTTTGGTGAATACTACTGAAGTGGAGATTCCTGGCTTAGTACATGAGAAAAAAATCTCATTTTAAGAAAACCGCCTTTGAAAAATATGTACTGTAATCGAAATCCACAGGCAAAATCGATAGTGTAATAAAACATTATATTGACAAACATTGCATTATATTTGGTTATATGATGCCACACTAATCGTTCAAAGACAGCAGATTTTGCCCTACGATGAAAGAAATCTCACCTAATTTCATCAAAAATCATGCAGTGTGCATCCAGCTTTGAACTGACTAACAGGCACAGCTGACGGTTTGAGGGCAAAACCTGTGCAGAACAAACTGCGAGAAGTCACGCTCGAAAACGAATAGATATCACCATACTTTCCCTGTTAATAACTTACATTAACAAGGGCAAAATTATGGATTTTCTGAAATTATGTGTTTAAATATGCAAATTATCTAATTAATATACACTCATTTGCATACATGTCCAGAACGGAAATCTGAACTTTGGATAAAGCCAAGTTCAAGCTATTCTTGCATTCTGTTGACATATTAGGTAAATGTTTTTACAGTGGTGATTTTGAATATTTCTTTTCATCACTCTAAACAGCCATGAGAGAAAAAAAAAATCACGTTTTTAGGAATACAAATAAGGTGAATGATACATGAACAAAGCCCTCAGTAAAAACCTTCAGAATATAGATAGGAATAAAACTGAAAAGTCTGGTATATGTAAGCATGACTGCAGAGGAGTTTTTTGGCTCAGTACATGAGGAAAAAAAATTAAGAAAACTGCTTTTGAAAGATATGTACTGTAATCGAAATCTACCGACACATCAATAAAGTGCAATTAAATAAACACTTAAATGTGTATTTTGGATGTTTTCATTGTGGAAGTAAAATGGGACAAATCTCAAAATTTACCAATGCATGAAAAAAACAATGGTGTCTTGCCTTAGAAAAGTTATTTTGATTATATGATGTCACACTAATCATTCAAAGACAGATTTTGCCCTACGATAAAAGAAATCTCTCCTAATTTGATCAAAAATCATGCAGTGTGCATCCGGCTTGGGACTGACTAACAGGCACAGCTGACGGTTCGAGGGCAAAACCTGTGCAGAACAAACTGTGAGAAGTCACGCTCGAGTGCAAGCAGAGCTAAGGACATTCAATGAGACAATTGTGTAGCCTTGAGCCCTCCACTGTGTTTGTCCACTGTCCAGGTCTCTGAGGTGTGAGAGGAACTGGAGGTCTGACATGCACTGCCCCAAGCTGGCACAATCAGGTCACTGGCAAAGAAAAAACAACACACACACACACACTCAACAGCAAGGTCTGAAAAATACTGGGAATTACGTGAAACTCCAGACTTTGTAGATAGTCTACCTTATCCTTTAAAGAAAATACTAGTTCTTCTTTGACATTCTTGTAGCTTATGAATCTCATTGCATTTATTTTCTCATGAGTTTAATAGATCGGCAAAAATGACAAGTGTTTATATGGTGCTCACAAACTATTTAAGCAAAACACACTGAAATCTTTGCTCATTATGCAGATTTTGCTCTATATGTTAATAGCTTTCTTTACCAGTGTTTGACAGTGAATGCATGTCTTGTGCACGTATAATAAACTTGTACTTTAAGGCCAAAATCATTAAAAAAAACTAAATTATTTTTATTATAGAGCCTGTCGATTAACTTGCAGCCCTACTTCCAAAATTCCCTAACTGATTTCTCTTATCCCTATGCCAGGGAGTTGATGTTGGAGTTTTGTATTCATGAAAAGAGCTGGGTGCACACACAGAGAAAATTACATGTAGCTCACTCTCATCCCAGGGAGAATTCAGAGAAACTGAGGGACTAGGTACAAGCACTCATGAGTTTGCAACTCAAGCCTCAACTGCTGACTGAAAGCTCAGAGGCCAGCTGATCATAATTACAGTTCTTGAAATGAAATCCAAGGACAGGCCAGACCACAAATTGACCACTCCAAAGTTCCCACAGTGCTTCTGAATCTGTCGTGACACTGCTGTGAGCACTGTAATAACAGTAATAAAATAAGAGAAAATAAATAAATGACAAGCAATTGCACAAATATGATTAATCGGTTTGACAGCAGGTACATAAATACTACAGAAATTGACTAATCTATTAAACTGTAAAGTAGTGGTCGACCGATATATCTCCAAGGCCGATATATCGGCCGATATTTGGCATTTTTCAAATATCGGCATTGGCCGATAAGTTTTTCTGTTTGGCCGATGTGTCCGTGGCGGGACTTTTATTTTGATGGTGCGCCGGACATTTATTTTGACGGCGCTGAGAATGGCAGCGCCTGAACACACAGTGCTCACATTATGCCTCTTGTTCGCTGTCGTCGTTAACAGTTCTGTCCACGGACAGAAGTCTGTCTAATAATCAGATAGAACCTTTAAACAAAGGAATTAAAATGTATACAAAAAAGTATTATAACGGTTGTTTATATATCGTTAGTAATAGAAAGGCAAACATTATAATACTTTCTCGTTTGCCGTCAGCATTCAGCAAATA
>NW_015633185.1:1152407-1178425 GCF_001515625.1 Sinocyclocheilus rhinocerous | reverse complement strand
TTTTGCCCACTGTCATATTCATGTCATTTTCATGGTGTGCTGTATGTAAAATGAGTGTTACATTGGCTTTATTTGAAAAAATGTGATTCCCAATGCACAAAAACTTCCCAGAATACTGAGTGCCCTGTTGGTTACAGTTGTTTTCTTCCTTTTTAATTATATTTTTATTAAATATTTGTTTATTTGTGAAAAATACTTTGTAATTTAAAGTATAAGCATGTTTATTTTACACATTTATTTTTTTAATCCATTTCCAAATGATTTCAAATTTCTTGCTTTCCAAGATATCGGCATCGGTCGACCACTACTGTAAAGTAACAGTAGATATACTTCACTGTATAAATAAACATTTAATGACACAGACAGCTGCAGTTTTATTTGGAGCTGCTGTCTCTTTAAGACCTCGTGCACAGATCTAATATACTATTACACATGAGTTTGTCTCAACTGTTTACATTCACTTAATAGCCTATATACAGTCTTTGTTTAATATAAAGATGTTATAAAGATATATATAAAGATATTACCAAGACGGATATTTTGACATAATTTTACATGTATTTGGCCATTTACATTAGCGCTGAAATGATTAGTCAACATTGTCAACAACGTCAACAATAAAAAATTGTCGAGAAGTATTTTTGTTGTTGAGTAGTCATTCAATTGCATATGACCTAATGTAAGAGCCATACGTAGTCCATACTTACAACAAATTTATCTTTACTATATCCAGTGGTTATTTTGGGAAAAACAGTAGGGGGCGTTTTACCCCAAGGGGGCATTTTCCCCCACTCTACCCTACATTTAGTTAAAAAGTTACAAAAAAACAGTAAAAAATAATGAGAATAAAATAATTTATATAAAAATTATATATAACAATATACAACATTTATACATTGTTTTATTCCCAAACATTTCATCATAAACAGGGCACAGCGACTAACTGAAACTGGTCTGTTAGCTGGGTAAATCCTACCAGTCACTATCATGACAACAAGTAAAAAAAAAACACATTAAGAATAGGGATGCACCGAAATGAAAATTTTAGGCCGAAGCCGAACAAAATGAAACACTGGGCCGAAGGCCGAATACCGAATACGGTTTTTCACATTTTCCCCCCCATGTAGGCCTATTTTGCCATTTTTTTCACAATTGCATGAATAATATTGCCAAAATGTGCTTTTTACTGTTTTGTCCTGCTCTTCAAAAAATCTATTACAAAACAACAATTAAAAAATATTTACTTAACACTGAACATTTTTTTACATTCTAGCAGACATTATACCAACAAAGCACAATTCAGCTTAAAATTAATAAGTTTAGTTATAATATTTTTGGGCCATTTACAGTAAAATTACAATACTATAATTTATGAATGTCGATGGAGTTGTTACTTTTTCTCTGCTTTTATTTTGGCAGAAACCAGCAGGAGCTTCTTTTTGTTGACAACAGCATGCAGATTTATAAATGATTCTCATTACGAATTTGGGAAGATGTTTGTCGCACGTATCACATTGTCACATATCTTTAAAAAAATTCACAAAAATGTTACTGAGCAACTGACGAGTAACAGTTTTAGCACAGATTTTCCTCGCACTTTGGACTTTGAACTCTGGCGCCGCGAGCTCGTGCAGCGCTGTCAGAATACATGCAATTCGTGCGTGCATTAGAAAATATAACATTCTGCAGTTGATTTACTAATCGTTTAAAGGTAATTTCGCGATTTCAATCATCATACAGTAACCTAACCACCAGCATTAGCCACCTCTTCTTCTCATCGGAGACTTGATGCAGCACTAAGTCTCTCGCTGTCGGTGCTTCACGCTTGTAATGATTTCTGCGTCTTTCTCTGATAGTTTTAAATACTTTCACACTGTCGACATGTTTGCTGCATTAGCGTGTGCCTCTATTTGATCGCGTTCGTCATTGTTCGGTTCATATTATTCGGCCTTTTCGCTTATTAATAATTTCGGTTGCCGATTATTCGGTGCATCCCTAATTAAGAACGCAACACATGCTCTTGAATCTGAATGGCTTTCATCTTTAGAGTCTTTACTCTAACAAAAACTGCTACACGAGTGGACGGGAGCAAGCAGAAATATGCAAAAGCCCAATGCGGTGCTTGAGATTCCTTTAGACTAGATCATTCAAACAGTGTGATACGATATGCCCGCTCACACAATAAAAAGGCAGTCATGTGTACGGTTCACTTGGAACCCCAACCGAAGTGGTACTAAAAAAAGTACCAGGTACCAGGTACTATACCCAGTGGAAAACCCCCCAAAAGTGAACCGTACCGAGCCGTACCGTGCCGTACCATGCAGTGGAAAAGCGCCATTAGTCTCCCTTTGCCTTGAATGCCAAACAGGTCCTCAGGGTAAAAAAAAATCCTGCTACCGCTTCAGATGGAGATGGTGATAGCATGTGATAAGTTGCAGAAAGACGGCAGAGCGCAAATGCACTTCAGGCTGAAGAGTCGCTTGTGCAGTAATTTAATGTCACACTTCAACTTTCTCACCCATGAGGGAGAGAAAACAGTCTTATATTTGAAACATGTCTCAAGTAGGGGAGAGCGGGGTAAGCTGGGTCAGTGGGTGTCACCACATAATAGGGGTGCTCCGTTCAGGATTTTTGAGGCCGATCACCGATCACAGAAAGCAGTATCTGCCGATACCGATCAAATAAATGCAGCCTGGATGAGCATAAGACTTTTTTTATTTTTTTTTTTATTTGGGGAAAAAGCCCTGAATGGTAGATCTTTATAAAGCCTTCTTTTTATAATTTATAACTATTTATAGTGATACTCCAATCAGGATTTTTAGACATTTATTCAGGGCCTGAATTTCATTTTTGAAAATGGGGGGAATTCCCCTCTTAGGTGACTCTTGTGAGAGGGGAAGCAGCTTTCACACAGGAGTCCGCTACTGACCTGTGGCTGTTTTCCACAAACACAACATTTATCCATTATTTTGATTTCAAATCCAGACACTGTAACTGAAAATGTTTTTTCAGCATTGCAATCCTTTCCTTTTGCATTGAAATCTTTATTACAACCAATCCTGCGGTTCATAAACAAAACATTTAAACTACTTTTCTTACGTTATCACAAACTTACCATTGACAGAAATAGTCAGCTCTACTGCCTTTCCTTTTGCATTTAAATCTTTATTAAATGCAATCCTGCGGTTCATAAAGAACTTTGTTTTCCTACGCACGAGTGCCATCTATTATTGCCTTGTTTATCTAAAAGTGCACTTTTCCTTTAAACCTAGCCAAAAAGCCATTATGTGTTGACTGTGGAACACAGTAGACTTTAATAATATGCATTTATGGTGTAATTACTACATTTTCGTGGCAATCCATGTTCATATTTACTGCAAACAATGCGCTGTTGCTTTAATTCAGCACTTGCAACGCAGCAATAGACTTTGTGCAGAAACTATCTCTGCACTGCTGCAGACGCACCGCTCCTGGAACGCACTGCCGGACAGCAACCGTGTGCAGTGTGCACACTTTATTAATCCGTTAACATGAGGGCGGAGAAAATACGCACCACATTCGCACTTGCATTCACATTTATTGAAAAAAAAAAAAAAACTAGTTTTGAACTATTCATCAAAGAATCCTGAAAAAAAAAAAAACATTATATTTCTAAGGATCATGACACTGAAGGCTGGCGTAATGGCTGCTGAAAATTCAGTTTTGCATTTACAGGAATAAATAAAATTTTAAAATATATTAAGACAAAAAGTCATTCTAAATTAATAATTTAAATAATAAAACATAAATTGCTGCCAAACATTGAAACACTACGTCAACGCATGACAACCCAAACAATGCCTAACCCAGTGAGGGAGGGCAGACAGCTGAAAATACAGGCTAAACATCCACACTTGCCTCTGTCATGCTGTGGGCAAGGGCACGACCCAGCCTGACAAAAACGCTGCATTTCTGCACAATAGTTCTGCATAATAGTCTTGAGACCAAGGGCATGTTCCATTAACATCTCTTCCAGCTCCTGATATATTGTAATTTATACAATGTTTAGTTCCTGTTCTCTATTCTGATTGGCCGAGCTGTGTTCAAAGACTGATGATATTTAGTATAACAGCATGGGGAGATTTCAAACTTTAGATCAGTTCACTTGTCTGTGTTTGTGACATTACAGAACAGAATATGTAAATAACGTGGAATGAAATGGCGTCAAGACAGAAAGGGTTAAAACATGTTGCTTGCTATGTTTTATTCTTGTTAACTGTTAGATTAAAGGATGATTACCTCATTCGCCAGGAGAGGGGCACCCACTCTCCAAGCCTTTGGGATGGGGAAACTGTAGGCTAAAAATACATTCTTCCCATACATGGAAAAACTTCTGAGGGGTTCTGAGAAGAGTTTTTCAATTTTATGAAGAAAAAACTCCAGCTGAGAAACACTTCCTAAGGTTTCCTATTGCACACAACAACTGGTTCTTATTGTGATAATGCAATAAAAAAAACCTGAGGTTGAACCTGCAAGCCAAAAATACGAACAACCCTCCCTCTATCTGTGTTAAAAGCCTCCATCTAACTTCAGCATTTACCATTTCTGGACAGACATTTAAAAATCTATGACTTAAGGGAGGAAAATTGTACAACAAATTGAAACATGAGGAAGAATGTGGCGAGTTTTGCGCATGGACACAGGTGGTGCTGCATGTAAATGTTGCGAGCGAACAAATGGGTTAATATGGAACAGAAGTTTAAGTGTTAGACGACTGAATATAAAGCACAACAGATGCCGAATGATGATCTCCATGCACTTTTTATGGTCTGATGTGGGAATGGTTTGGGAAGGAATATCCTGAGAGAACTAAACCTGCCATTAGAAGTACCACAGCAGCAGTATAATGTGGTACAATACCTCAATAATTCAAAACTCTAAACAACTCAAATGGAAGCTAATCTTTTCCCCATTCTGCCTAAATATCATATTTCACTTAATCAGATTGAGTTAAAGCCGAGTTTCCAAGACCGATATCATGTGAATCTGGAGAACACAATGAGGTTGCAAGAATACACACAACGCTTGCTGCAATCATCTTGACCAAAACTCAATACACACCTAATTATCTGGTCAAATATATTGAATTTTCCTTCAGTTTTGGCTTTATTTAGCTTGGTAATCAAAATAATCAGTGTCAGTCATCGAGATTTTTTAAAAAAGTCACTATGGGACATTCAAACGTTTTACATGAAAAATTATAAATATGGCTTGATGTAATACTTCAATGACCAGGGACTGCCTGCCAAGAAAATTATTTCCCATAAGTCAAAGCTTAAAGCATTTTTAGAGTCAAGTTAAAGTCATTTTTAGAACTGTTTTCCATGGAAAAATACTAAGCCATTAAGTCTGCTAAAACCATGAAAAACCAAAATTTCTCTCAAACTCTCCTTACAATACATTTTTATCTAGTGCTAAAATACAAATCTGGAGAAAGATTTATTTTATGTCAAAAGCTGCAGTTTTGCTAACTTCCGCCATTTTGCAGCTTTAACTACACGCCATCTCCAAACACAGCACATTGTCTTCATGGCAGATTTCAAAGGTTAAACTGACATTTTAAGCTTTGCGCTTTGATTATAACATCATCCTTTAGCATGCAGACAGTGTTTATGACAACTCAGGTTTGAAAGTAAGTTTAGTTTCATGGTTGTTGCTTTGGTACATTAAGCAATGTTAAGCTGTTTTCTTTATAATGAGCTTCTATGGGGAAGGAAATGTTTCACACCAAAATATAGTCCATGGCTTACGGTTTCATTCATTTGGCTGTAGATAATATTTATTAGAAGTACAGGTGCATCTCAATAAATTAGAATGTCGTGGAAAAGTTCATTTATTTCAGTAATTCAACTCAAATTGTGAAACTCGTGTATTAAATAAATTCAATGCACACAGACTGAAGTAAAGCAACGCCTAAAAAGCAAGCAGTTAAACACGCTAGTCAGTTTATATGCTCAGTGAATCTGTTGTCAATTATTGGCTTAACCGTTCAATATCCAAAACTGCATGCAAAGTAATTCTGTTTCAAATAACATCCGCAAATAATAATAACTGAACTATGTCGTCACATTCCTAAACAATTATTTGGGATTCCCATAAAAGCACAAAAAAGCTAAATGAAAGTGTTGCATGTCTAATCAGGGAAAGTAATTATACTGCAGATGTGAGGTTTTTCAACGGTAAATAATCAAATTTGGTTATAATGGAAAAAGTCATGACTTGAACAGAAAGCTTAAAATGTGTTTTTGTCTCAAGGGTTTTCATTCATTTCTGATTTGTGACAACAACAGTTTAAACTGAGAGGCTGAATGTTGTCCTTGGCCTGATGGTGTTTGAGCGTGATCGAATTTGCAAGGCAGTTTTCATTCAATTCAATTCCATTCAACTTTATTCCGTTGAAGTTTATTTCACTTCGGAACATTCATTCACGGATTTGCACTACTGTATTCACACACAGACGAAACTTACTAGAGAAGTGTGAAATAATATACCTCTGTAAATAAATAATTTAAATTCATGTCTCGTGCACTTTAATGCTGTTGAGCGTGATCGAATTTGCAAGGCAGTTAGCGCTCTGACATTGAGGTTATGTTATGCATTTCACCCAAGAGGCTTCATTTTAGCAGAGAAGTGACATGACATATTTCTGCTGGCAGCTTTAGCTATTTTGCATTCAAGTAAGATCACTAAAATCACATTGTTATAACAACCGAAATAAATGCTGAATAAACTGCAAAATCGATTTACTGTATTAACTAAGAAATCTACGTTTTGCCTGACCTGTCACCTATATTTTCCTCACTGGATATGGTCAATAAAAGAGGTGTGTTGAACTCTCCGTTATAGATATAGTAGCAATGGCATAAAGAGTGTTTGTATATTATATGCAGTATATTAACTGCAGTGCTGTTGTGTACTATGGAATCTGGTGTTTTGTGTGAGACTGGCCCTGTAAAGTGTAAGGTTAAAAGATCTTAAAGAGACAGTTCACCTAAAAAATTTTTGTGTATATATATATAAATCCATTGAAGTTTACTTCACTTAGGAAACATTCATTCACAGATTTGCACTACGCAGCATCTTCACACACAGACTAAACTTACTAAAGAAGTGTGAAGTGTGAAATAATATACCTCTGTAAATAAATAATTTAAATTCATGTCTCGTGCACTTTAATGCTGTTTGAATGTAACGTGTACGTTCCCTTGGAACTGGAATCATGGCAGAATATCATGTGAAGTCCACTTCTCAGGGCACTTACGGTCGAATAAGACAACGCTTGAATGCTGCTGCCTGAACAAGAGACCTCCTTAATGTAGCCTATTGTAGTAATGTTGTCTCTGGTATTCTGGTCTGTGAGCGTATATGCATTTAGGGGCGTGGCTTTGGATGGCGATTGCAGGGAGGGTGGGACGTTCGCTTTCAGTGCTATCAGGCTAAAGTTAGCATTTTCCAAGATCTCCTACTGCACCTTTAAGCTTTAAAGCGTTTCATCCAGGTCGCCAGTAGCGAACAATGTAACTGGACAAACTATGTAATTACACTATTTACAAGCATTTTATTTGCATTTTATATTCTGTAAAAAAAAATTCATTTCGGTGGCATATCGGTGGCATATTCGCCGATACCGATATATCTGCGACAGGCTCATATCAGCCGATAAAATCGGCAAAACAATATATAGGTCGGCTCTAATTATATATATATATAAAACTCACCATCATGTTGTTCTAAAACTGTATGACTTTTGTTGTCTTCTGTGGAACATAAAAGATAAAAGGTGATATTTTGAAAAAATTTTGTATTTTTTTTCTCTGTTCTTGCAGTAGGTTATTTTGGACCCCATTGACTTTCATTCAATGGTCAAAAAATATCTTCTCTGTAGAAGAAAGAATATCATACAGCTTTGGTATGACATATGGGTGAGTAAATAATGACACTTCATTTTTGGGGGGAAATCACACTTTAAGACTCTTATAACAATGAAAGAGACAGAGAGCTCTTGCTAATCTCTTGGTGAGTGCAGCGACACTAGAACTATTTTTCAGCAATGTACCCTCTTATCAAGACGAAATGAAACCTGTTATGCAGAGAGTAAAATTATGCCAAACAAAATCAGGCATCCTGTCAGAAAATTAGTCTACCTCTCACTGACATGCCAGCGAACTGCTCCGGCAAAAGGTAAGAAGCTGTCGACTGCAAATCTGCACTGGGCGTCCAGAAGGCCGTCACTTTGTATATGGAGACAAGTGCAACTTGGCTGCCCTGCAGGCCCGGTGTATCAATCTAGAGGCTGCTGAGATCAGTTCACCATCGCCGTCGTCCTTCACCCATCTGTCTCAGCCCCATGCTAAAACTTACTTAGCAGAGCTGGGGAGCTATCCAAAATATTAATCACGACAGAAAGAGTACACTGCCAGTTACACAATGACCTTTTAAGTTGTATTCACTTATATTGCTTAATGCAAGAACGATACTGCAAAAACCATGAAGCTGCCCACCAAGATACATCATCATGCAAAGCATCCATTAGCTGATATTTAAATGAATGTTCTGAATGCTCAATAGACAGCATTGTGGTGTAATGTAGATTATAATTGAAATATATTTTGTGACAAAAGCAAAAACTGCTATTTCAGTAAAGCACTTACAACAAAAACTAAACAACGCTAGTCCATAATTCAAAAGACACACTGTTTATAGCCACTACAAGTATAGCATAGTCATAAAACTTCAACATTATAGCATGGCAGCATGACTGAACTGTTTCCATAACCTTGTCTGGTTTAAAATCACTTTTAATTTCACTGTCATGAGGACTGGTAAAGCCTGTAAACCCAGAAACATTGGCACAGCTTTCATACAAGATTACCAAGAAGGGTGGTGAAGCAACCTGATGAATATGTGGATTTTCTTGAATCAGC
The DNA here is from genome assembly GCF_001515625.1 of Sinocyclocheilus rhinocerous. NCBI lineage: Eukaryota > Metazoa > Chordata > Actinopteri > Cypriniformes > Cyprinidae > Sinocyclocheilus > Sinocyclocheilus rhinocerous. The sequence goes on along the minus strand of NW_015633185.1, from coordinate 1,169,462 downwards.
AGAAGAACAAACCAGTGTCCTTTGTTGTCTGGATCCATTCATAATGTCTGACAATAAAAAAAGAACATCCAGGAATAAACCTGGTACACCTTTACTGACACCAACATACCTCTGTTAATGCACTGGCAACACTCACAGATCAGATCAGTGATACATCAGTTACATCAGTGATAGATTACATCAGATGATAGATTCACAAACATTTAGCTCTGACCAATGAATTTTCATGCTTTCCTGACTTTTCAAATTAGGATATTGTATATACAAATAAAAAAAATCTTTTAGAATTGCACTTACAAAGAGAAAAATATTTTAGAGATAGATCATTTAAAAAAATTATTTGAAAAATGCCTCACTATAGAAAGTCATAAAAAATAATTAACAAGTATAACGATTTAGCCTAAAACTCTCTAGATACTGCCACCATTTACTTCAATTGTAAGTGCCTTAGTCAAACTGTCATTTTGGCTTTTTTTTTAATTTTGTCATTTTTTATATTTATTTATTTATTTGAATTAGAGAAACAATATAAATATTCTTTCTAGTAAATCAACATTATACAACTAATGCTATCGATTGACATTAACCATGCAAATCATTTTCAACACAGAAAACAAACCGAACAACTTTTTTTTTTGTCTCAGCTTGTGTCCTTCACTGATCTGAACCAGGTGGGAAGACTCACGGCACACTTTTTCACCTTTCATTAAAAAGGTATGTAAATAAAGGGGACAGGTATGAGGGACAGCCAGAGCCCTCAGGCACAGTCAGGGTAAAAAACAGAGACCAGCTAGACCAAGCCAAGTGGTTTATTGGTTGGTCTGTAATGTTACTCATGGAAGCCACAGACCTAGCAAAGGCTCAGGATGTGCCTGCAAATAATTAGATAAGCAGTGAACCTATGCCGGATACAACACCCCCCTAAAAGCAAAGCTGGCATGGCCCTGAACAAGATATCCAAATGAGAGCCTGCTCATTTAAATCAGACATGGGAACAGGTCTGACCAAGTTAGTCTAATTTACAAAGTCAAAACATGCATGGGAGAAGATTTATTAGTGAAAAGATACACAGGGGACGTTAGTTAAAATAAAGCTACAGTCAGCATGAAATGGTAATTCACCTTATTTTTTATAAATGCAAGTTATTAATCTTATTGTAAACAATATATCCATACATGTTTCTTTATTTACTTTGTAACCATTTTTTTCTTTTGACCTTGTAATACTTAATGAAAATTGTCATCCTCAAAAACCCCACCACTCTCTTGCAAGCTCACATTTAGTTCTGCCTCCATTCAATCATTCTGTTACATCACACTTCTACAAGTGACAGTTCGCCTAAAAATTAAAATTCTGTCATCGTTTGGCAGATTCGGGCACAAAGACTGATACAATACGATTGACTAATATGATTTCAGTTGGACACAAGTGTTTACAAAACAAATTACTGTTTTAAAGCTGGAATACACCACATGATTTTGTACAGATTTTTGGCCTAATTTACAGTCTCCTTTTCTTTTTTTTAGCTTGAGACTATGATTCCATTCAGTCATAGGATATCAAACTTGTCTGATTTTTTTAGCCGATTTTAAAAAGTTGTCATTTGTCATGCATATCCTAGTAATAAGGCATGTGCGCATAGATTTGTGGTGTTCAAAATTACTTGAAAGTCTGGTAATGTGTGACCCTCAGTCGTTTAGTGCATAATGCCCAGTTTTTTTTTTTTAAACGCTGGCTTAGTTGATTAATAATGTACAGCATTTTGACTGAAATCCAACTGCATGTAAATGCACTTAAATGCCTTTCTTTCATGGTTAAAATGAAATGATTACAATAATTAAATTACCCTTGAGAGTCAAGAGAATTTATAGGAAAAAAAATAACCTCAAAAAGTTTTTATCTTCAGTCTTTGAAATGACAGGGGTAAAATTCTCAGAGGAGTCCGTGGTTGCATATGCATGAAAGGAAACATTAGGCTGAAAGACAAGGGACTGCAGTCAGCAGTTTCTGAGCACAGTCTGCCCTCCACTGCATGTTAATTAGCACGTAATTGATGCTTCTGAGCTTTACAAAGCCACAAGAATGATTACACTGTTGCATTCTTGATTTAGTTTGAAATGTGGTACAGAAAAAGTTTAGACTAAATTGTATGGGTTAAATTATACATTGTGGCATCAGTAAAAGCAATTCAGTTCAAGCATCACATCAACTATACAGTATATCTGAGCAGGCACATGATCGCTCTGAAAACTGGAAAGCCATTTTCAATAAACTCTTTCAATCAGGCCACAAGAGCCACGTACAAGCTGACAAAACTAGCTCAGCTTCAGCGACGCAGGTCTACCGCTGCCATCGATTTCTGTCAGTCAGAGTGGATGGTGGCTTCCTGTGGCTCAATCTTGTTTCTGGTGACTCTGGTGCTCTTCTACTACATGCCCTGTAGGCCAAATTAAAGCTGTGGAGCAAATAAAGTGAACATCGGCTGGCATTACAATGTGAGAATAATCTACCAGCTCACCAGTCACATACTTGGCATCGCAATTTTATGTATAGAAAACAGAGGACTCGTATTTTGCCGGAACCAGTGGTTTGAAATTAAAAACGTCTTAAAGATAGATTTTTTTTCTTACAAACACCCATCTTTTCACTTCATAAGACATTAACTGATGGACTGGAGTCATGTGGATTACTGTGATGTTTTTATCAGCTGTTTGAACTCTCATTCTGACGGCACCCATTCACTGTAGAGGATTCATTGGTGAGCAATTGATGCAATGCTACATTTCTCCAAATCTATTCCACTGAAGAAACAAACACATCTACATCTTGAACGGCCTGAGGGTGAGTATTTTTGGGTGAACTTTTCCTTTAAGTCACAATGACAGCATCACTTTTTGTGATGGGAAATAAAGAGGTTTTTACTTTAGGGTAGCTAAGTGCATTTTGAGTGCAAGGTGTGCACGTAGCTTCCCATTCCCATGGCATGAAAGTAGCTTTTAATCAGCAGCATTGTAAAGTCTTTCGCTGATATGATGATACATCACTGGAGGCAATTCAAAAACCCGAGCTCATTAAAATTATATGGCAATAATTTGATTGGTCTGTTGGTCTCTCTGAAATGCCGAGGCGGCAAACAGCCGGAAAGCACTTGGCTAAGAAATCCTCATCTTCAACACGTTCATGCCCTCTGGCAATATTCACAGTGTTTTCCCATTAATGTATACGTCTCGATACATGAAGAACCCTGCCCTACATATCATCTAAACAACTCAGACTGCTCAGCACTCATAGACGATTTTTGTTTAATCTATGTGGGAAACATGCTACAATATTTCAAACACAAGCTGACAGAGCAGATGTGTCTGCCAAAGACATGAAACGGATGCTCATTCTCGGGATTGTTATTGGTTTCCACGAACAGTAACAGTGCGAGAAAAAAAAGAAAAGAAAATGAAAACACTAAAAACTATAATAAATACTTAACATTCTATAAGTAAACTTAGGCATCTCAAGATAAATGGACCCTATAAAAGATGAATACATAGGCTATTTATTGTATTCCTACATCTACTATAGATCAAAGAAAGTTTAAATTTTAACGCAAGCAGGAAAAAAAACACCCAAAACTGGCCAATAAATACCCAATATCAAACAAATTTGATAAATTCAATGACACTATATAAATTTTTAATATTTCACAAATATCAGCAACCGATACAGTGCAGACATATTGTGAATCCTTAACAATGACACTGAATAACATGTCACTAAATGACTCTCTAAAAGACACATCATCATTAAAAACATCACAGCACCACTAAGAACACAGGCAATGAAATCAGGAATCTTTTCCCTGATATTAAATTGAATAATTAACTTCACTTTCTTTTTTCATGGGTTCTTTGAAGTCCTCACATTCTAGCTGTGAGAGAGCTGCCTTTAGGCTTGAACACTGGGAACAATGAGACACACTTGACTGCATTTGATATTCATCCCTATTTCAAAGCATGGAAGAGGATTATGTTGCTCTTGTGGCGAAATCTTCTAAATAGCCACAGTCAATTATATCTTTAGACTGCTACTGTATTTTTTAATGTTACATCTACTCAGAAAAATCATTTGAGAATGCACCCAGCACATATGGCCCACCTGGCACCACAGGACATCCTCAGAGAAGAAAAAAAAAAGTTTTTCTGCTAACGTAAGAAAATTATAAGTTACGTATGCCCTCAGAGAAAGGCTCCATACTTTCCATACTAAGATTGCCTGGTGGGAAACTAGGCTTAAAAAAGCGAAAAGCATGAGCCAGTAAGTGCTTAACAACAAGCAATCAGTTTTTGTTTTGTCTCGGAGATGGAGCAGAAGAGTGATAAAACTGCAGCTGATACAGAGAGATGAGTGTTATCACGACACAAGAATGTTCAGTTTGCCAACAGTACTAAAAGCAAAAAGACGAAGTGCAATCATTTATGTAAGGTGGTAGCTGATGCATAATGTATCCATGGAATCAGGTTAAAATACACATGAATATAAAAGTGTGTATCTTTCGGTTTTAAAAACATGATACGCAGGGCAGTGGATTTTTTCTAAATGCAAGAAATGCAGATTTTACTTCCTAGTTTTACCTCGAGTGCTGTGTTTTTAAAACACTGTCATGTGCGAGGCACTGTAAATGACGTAAGTGCAATGGTCAAACGCACCCATCTAACAAAAACTTGCTCTGTTAAACAAGCTAAACAATCATTTACCAACAGATTAAAAACATGGAAAACACAAACAAAAACTGTGAACAAAATACAATTCAGCTGGCTAACTAACACTGCTGTGTGGTTACGATGTTTCCTGCAAAGATCCCTATAACTTGTGAAAACACTTTCTTTATGGTATCTAAGCCTCTACAGACCAATATAAGGCAGCTGACTGTGTTAATCATAAAAGATAACATCACAGAATGATGTCACTGAGTTGCCACAAGGGGAATATCCAGTATCTAAAGCCTGTTGAAGAATGAATGACCCTTAACATTAAAAGCTCATTTCTTCTCATTTGCATTGCACTCATATACGTCTCGCAGTGGCTCATACATATTTCACAGAGACATGAGAGACTGATGACTAAATTAAACGTGAAAAACACAGAAAGATGACTACTCTGCAAAGGATAATCGATTTTCTCTAATCACACATTCAGCTGGAGATACATTTCTCTATACATTGGCCCTTTGGGTAAACAGGCTTGCCGCTCTTCACCTCTACATGTAATATTTACAGAGCCTTTAGTAGTCAAGGTGTCCAAAGATGCAAGTTCCAGGTTTTTAAACTTCATTTTCTTATGCTAGTGCATATTTCATCCTATCTTTTTATGGATTTGCCATTCACATTTCACTTCCTCCTGTCATTGCCTCCTGGCTCACAGCCAATTCTGACAAGCCTTTGGGTGAGTCTGAACTGAAACCCAAACAGTGCTTCCTCTTCCACTGCTCACTCAAACAGACTCAATCATAATCTAAAAACAACCAGGATATGCTGTTTAATGAGAACATGAAAAGAACATTTATTTTACAAGGCTAGCAAGCATGAATGGATAAAGAACTATTTTAAGGAGAGAGATTATGAGAAATCATCTCTGACAATGTGGTTACAGACTGAAGTGGTAAGCAGGGATGTATTAATTTTTTTTCATATCTCACTCCCTAACTGAACAGGCATTTGTGGGAGAATTGAAAAGGATTTCTGCAAATCCCTACAGAGACCTTTATCTTACCAAATATTACAGAAAATTAATCTCTGGTGACAAAGACCTCAGTAAAAATGTTGAATCTTTGGACAAGACCATTCTTCAAAGGTAATCACTGCATGTCAAGAGTTATCACTTTAACAATTGTGGATAAAACCAAGCTTCATGTCTTCTGTAATGCAGTAATTTTTTCAGTGTAAAATACCACATTTTGCATTTTAAAAAAGCAGGACTTTATATGAATATAATATTTTCATTGAACATCTTAGAGTTATAACTTAAAAGCAAAATTCCATTTTTGCAAAATAAAAAATAAAACATTTAAAACAGCAATAATTGTTTTAAATGCTACAAGTGAATTGGGTACCACAAAATGTTAATAAAAACATTTTACAAAATGGGTCACTTTATTTTAAGGTCCGATTCTTGTTATTAATTAACTATTAACTACGACTTTTGCCTCAATCTCCTAATTACTGCTTATTAATAGTTAGTAAGGTAGTTGTTAAGTTGGGCAGGATTAGGGATGTAGAATATGGCCATGCGATTTATAAGTACTAATAAACAGCCAATATGCTAGTAATATGCAGGCTAATAAGAAACTAGTTAATAGTGAAAATTGGTCCCTATACTTAAGTGTTACCAAAAATGGATATTCATTTTGAAGCTGAAAAACAATTGCCAGAAGTAAAAAGGCTAAAGTTAGCCTTTAAACTAACTATTCCGCATTTGCATGAATTTAACTAAGATTCTGATAAATCTCATGAGTGGGGTATTTAAAGATTTATTTTATGTTGTGGAATAAAACATGAAAATATCTTGAGCTTCTATTAACCACAGACCTTATTTCAGTCATTTATCCAAAAAACATGTTTTAGAAAAATACACCAAATTTGGGACGACAGCACCAGAAGTGTACAAATGCTAACTCATTTCCAGATTTTAGGACTCGTTCCAACAGCACTCTATACTGTGCATCCCTAATACCTTGTAATTTGTAATTAGATAAAATGTTGAGCCTGATTCAAGACTAGAGACAAATACATAACTTCTAGTTTCTGCATAAACTACAGATTTCTCTCTAAACAAAAGCCATCTTATCTTATTCATTCATGATTCATTAAAGTCATTTTTTTTCATGATTAATGACTTGCCAATTCATTCTCACTATAAGCCCTTGTCTCCATCTGGTAAAAACAATGTGAACTGAGAAAGAGGAATACCATGGTCATAAACCTTGACCAATGACCTCTGACCATTGAGGTCACTCGGTTATCCATTGTATCCAAAGTTACAGCACAAGAGAGAGGAGTCTCTTTTCAGGAGAAGTGTCTTTAAAAAACCTTTATGAATACATATAACCATGTTCCTGTCAAAGGTCAGGTCATAAAAAAGCAACGCCTCACATATATGATTTGTCTGCTCATATCAAAGGTGAAAACATTATACTCTTACACAGTCAGTCTGTAACTAGTTCATGGCTCTGTTTAAAACAGAAGGCACTGATTCAATCTCAGGAATTAAACTCTGCTGATACAACAAGATGACAAAATATAATCTCATGAAATCCGGTTGCCAATTTAAAAGTAGCCAAAAAATATTGAGGTCTTTTGAAGCTCAGCTGGTAGATAAGAGGAAGAAAAACATCCCATGGCAAAGAGCTACAAAAGCATCATATTTTCAAGAGCTTTTGCAGACAGTATCTCAAGGAAGAGATAGAAGCCTTCAAATATTGCCCTTCAAATTTAAAACCCAATTTCCCCTCTGGTGAGTAAAATGTAACCATATATATTAACGTCCAGGACATTCTTCCACACAAAACTGACAGGGATACCAAAGCACTATATTTACGCTCTTTGGCATTCACTATATTTAACACTGGTCTTCCACAAAAGTAGTGGTCAATTGAGAAATCGCCAAAGTCGATATATCGGCCAATATTTGGCATTTTTGAGTCATCACATCAGCCATTAAGTTTTTTCTGTTTGGCCAATGTTTCGGAACGTTTAACCAATGCCTGAGTGCGCGGAGCACTGAGCAGACAGATCTTCATTAGTTTACGCTCTCTGATTAACAGTTCTGTCTGATTATTAAATTAAATAGTGTGATATCATATAGATCTGCTTCATATCGATCATCGGCCAACCTGTTCTCTAAATAATCGGCATCAACAAAAAAAATTTGAATTCAATATCGGTCAACCACTACTCAAAATTAACTGCACAGTGTCATTTAGCTGGACATCTCCACCATATCAGAAAATGAGAAACCCACAGTCTCCAGTCACCAAAAATGAGGGCCCCTTCTTCGCTTTCAAGTTCATCTGTATGACATTCATCAGACCCAAACAGCTTACTTTCCTCTGGTATCAAAGGGAGAAACAAAGAAAAAACGAAGACAACACACAGCTTTGTGAGAGCTGACCAAATCATCATGCACTTTGGTTCATCCTGATGTTAACAAGCTTTGATTTGAACAAGTAACTGAAAGCAGTTCGGCCCCATCCCAGCACAGCCACTGTAATCCTGCCAACAGGGGCAAAACAATCAGCATGTCAATAATTGTGTTGGGGAGCAGATATCAGATCAAATGCATTTCTCTGTAGAGATAAAAGCCCCCTGTTTTCCTATTACCAGCCGCATCTGAGGCTAGCCGTGGCTCCAAAAAACAATCCGATAGGGAAAATATTCCGAATCTGACCCTTGCATAACTAAGGTACTAGAATCAGTTATGAGCATCTGTGCAACCCCGCCACCATCCCGGGGCTGTCATCCACCCTCGCTGGTTGCAGGAACTCATTTCCTCGTTGAGACACGATCTTTGACATCTGTTTAAAATCTATTGCGTAACTAGCACAGTTCTCGCAGAAATAAATGCAAAAGCACTAGGCAAAGGTCACGTCAATTTAAACTCTTCGCTAAAATGAATTCATTTTGTAATTTTAAGGATATAAAGAAACACAAGCTGCACCAAACAGCAGCATAGATGTCTTGTTCAATGTAGAGTGGGATTCAACATGAAGTGCCCTGAGTCAGATGACGGGGCGCTAACCAGCTGTTCAGCCACTTGCTTATACTACTCTACATGAAGCTTTAAAAACGGATCCAGAAGCAGCCGTCTTCATACATTATTAGGTTATGATAAAAGCAGCAATAGTAGAGAAACTAGTTCAGCAGCAAAGTCTTTGATGTCCAGTATATTTCTACTATAGCCATGCACACAGAACACAACGTTTCATGTTTCGTGCCACAGTATAGGACAGGACAATAACGACTTGTGAACAACAAACTGTGATCAATGCTACACTATAAAACAATAGCATTACATTCAGTAATGTACATTCAGAATGCCATAAGGGAGCAATTCCCAAATGTGCAGCGGTCCATTCACCTCATTGTGCCTTGATCACAATATCAAATGCACTCACAATAGAAAATGAGTTGGCTGACTGTGGCTGATGGACAGCTATGGAAACGAAGCACAAAACACAACAAAACCTCAAGACAGTATGTGTCATATGGTATGTTACTAAAATGTGTTGTATCATGGTACACCACCCTCACTCAAAACTAAGTGCAATATAGGCTACACGCTGTCAAGTGATGATTAATGAGATAAAGATACAGCTTCTAGAGATCAAAAGTTACTGTACATGCAAATTCATTGTATTTTTTTTTTTGAAGATTATGGTTCTTTATATGACAGTCAGCTGCAGTTCACAAATTTTGGTGGTGTAACAACAGTGCTGATATACGGTACAGTCCAAAAGCATTATGACTTTTCACTGTTTGTATCACCCCACAAGTTAAGATCAGAACATGTGGAGCGGTGCCATCAGCTTAAAGCTTAACACACATATATACGTATATACACATACACACTTCTTAATTTTCAATGCAGAAATACATCTCCTGTTAATGAGCGAGACTTGATGATTTGTTAGCCCAATAGATAAATAGAATAACAAAGTACAGTAAATAGTAAAACTACACTATACTGTTATTGTGCAGTTAAAATAGCTGGAAGCAACTGACACTGGAAATTTTGCACATTCGCTACTAATTGTACTGAATATCACTCCACTTCAGATGCTTAATGACGAGTAAACTAAAGACTAACTCTATAGATCTCATAATTCAGTAGATTTATAAAGACAAATTGCAATAAAAGATAAAACTTTTGATAGTGAATGATTCAACGACTTATAACACAAACATACTCTATTGTGTCGCCACCTACTGGCGTAACGACGTAAACTGCAGAAAACGTCACTGACACATTGTGAACGAGTCTTTCAGTGGACGCATTCAAAAGATTCGAAAAATCATAGTCCCTGCCACCAGTAAAAAGTCCCAGACTAAATATTAACCTTCAAATTTGAAAAACTCGTGTATTCATCGTAGCGTTAGCACTAACGTTACTCTGGAACATTCACAAGAGAAACTGCTCGTGTTTGTACAAGCATTTAACGTCCCTCTCGCTCCTAAGAAAATCGGCGTATCAAATCTTTTAAAAACGACTTCGGAATAAATGTGCCTTTTAAAAACAAGCATAAGATAGTGTGCTTTGAATTCAGTTCAAACAAACGCGGTTATTTGATAGTCTTGCACTGAAATCACAGCACGGAGCGATACCACTATCTTTGTGAGTCCACGCAAAAGACTTTGGCTATTTAAACGTGCGGGCTTCTCTCGCCGTAATGACTGTTTTTCCTCATTCATCCGCAAACGAAATATTTCGACACAGTCACTCAAAAAAAACTTATAATAGCACCGATCCAGCAGCCTGAAACATGAAGCGAACAGAAAAACCTACCTTTCGACTCAGCGTTGTCCCCGAATAGAAATAATATGCTATGCCTAGAACCCAAAGCACAGCGAAACATAATAATATCCTAGATTTCCTGCGCATAGCTGTGATTTTGGATGGGATAATACAATGGCTGAGTCGGGGTTTGTGCCGTGAAAAGCCACTGACGTCCACGTTCTGCGTCTCGCTGTGGCTACAGCGCTCAACTAACACAAAATCACCAGCAGCAGCGGTTGGATAGAGGAAGAAGCAGGAAACAGCCAGCATCACCGGGTTAGAGGGGAAAGGGTAACCGACTTTAATCCAATCACGCTCCGCAGAGAGTCCAGAGACGCGGACGGAGGAGGGGTGGGGGTGGAGACATCCATCGTTAGCCTGTACCTCAAGATGCGCCGAGCCGAGGAGTCATTGTTTGGTTCATTCTGGATTTCTGACAAACACATTTTGTTGTAATGTTTCGGTCTTCTAACGGAAGTAATATGAAAATATGCTCACTTTACGCTGATGTACACATTTGTGTAACCTTATGTGACTGCCTTTGTATTGTGCACACTGCACAGTGTCATTTGCCCGCCTGTACACTAATGATTACTTTATTAATTTTAGCAAATAGTTTTAATTTTATAATTTATTAAGTCATTAATAACCAAAAATGCATCTAATGAAACTTTGAAGAGTTTCATAGGTGAAAAAGATTTAATGAAACGTTCATATGTCAGCAGTGATATAACCAGGAATTCCAGGCCCTATGACTGTATTACGCCTCTTTTTCAACAAAATGCAAAACCAGCCTACCTGGTACTTAAACAGCTAAACCTCTGAATAAACAGTTTTGTAGGCTATATTTTAACTGTTAAAAAAAAAAGTAAATGAAATCACAAAAGTATATTTGAGATCTTTCTCTCTTCTGTGACTGAGGATTATTATAGTTAACTAGAAATAAAACCAAAACCATACAAATTCTTTACTTTAAATTTGAAATGCATTAACTGAATAAAAAAAAAAACTACTAAAAGAACTCAAACTAAAATAAAATTGAAAAACTATATAGACAAAAAAAAAACAAATACAAATGACAAAAACAACTAAATTATTAAATATAAAATAATAAATAGTAAATATTTACAAATATAATTAAAGAAATAATTAACAGTATCTCAATGGTAGTAAAATAACACTGCTTCTGACTGCTGTAATTCATGTCTTTGAATTACAAAGAAATTTATCAGTAAATTTAAATTTTTGGTAGAACTATTTCTTTCATTAAAATGATTAAAAACACACACAAAAAAAGGTGTAACATAAAATTCTCATTCTGACGGCACCCATTCACTGCAGAGGATCCAGAGGTGAGCAAGTAATATAATGCTAAATTCCTTTAAATCTGTTCCAATGAAGAAACAATCTCATCTGATGGTCTGAGGGTGAGTATATTTTCAGCTAATTTTTATTTTGGGGTGACCTATTCCTCTAAGATTATGTTAATGTAACTACATTTAAATAATTTTAAGATTTATTTAGGCCCATTAGAATTTTGCAGAGGGCCCCTGGTTGAGAACCACTGCTCCAGAATCGTTCCCACCTTTCACCCCTTTAGTTACTGTCCTGCGTGTCAGCACCACTACTCAGCCCAAGTGTGATGCTTAATAAAAGTTTCAGACTTTTTTTTTCCTACTGGAATGAAAGCAGTTTTACACTTCGATGCTGGATGTCTGCTGGCATCTCAATGAGATTTAGTTTAAATATTTGAAAGAGACCTTCAGAGATTTCAAGATGAGCCACACTGGTCTGCTGTCTGGTGATTGATTTTAGGCGGTCAATAGTGACATTTATTTATTCATCAAAATGGGTTCACTGGGAGTTTTTTAAAACCTGTAGAAAAAATAAATAAATGCTTTACATTATCAATAACCTATACTGTAATGAATAATGTAAGCTACAGACAAACTTCGTCAGTTTTAAATAACTTTTAAAATCCAAAATGTTTTTGAGCCATCTAATAATTTGAATAAAGGACAAGGCTGATTTAGAAACACTGCTGCACTTCCAAGGAAACACTTGAATGAACTTTCATATGGTGACAAGCTCTGCAAACTGGATCTTATGTACACACAGTGCTGCAGTTAAAGATTTGGGCTGGCAAGTGGCAAAGTGGCACCCCATTCAATCCCTTTTTTAAACTTGAGCAAAGCACTTATCCTCAGATTGCTCCAGGACATCTGTTGATGTTGTAAGTGTGCTGTAAATTGATTAGGATTGAGTATGTTTAGTAGGATTGAGTTTATGAAATAACAAATAGCCAGATGATTCAATCATGATTCGCCAAGACTCACACCACCTAAACATAATAAGGTAAATGGTTTAGGTTATGTATTTATTTACAAATGACTCCAATATATAGGTTATAAGAATACAAACATTTGAAATGATGTCTGAAAGAATGTGTAAAATATATCTAAATACTACAAACATGAAATAACCTTTAGCTTTTAAAGATGAAACTTAAATATCAAGATTTTCAAATGTCATCTAGGAATGGCAGTAGACTAAATCGTCCCCAGACACCAAGTTAAAGAATTTCCTTAGTTCAAGTTTTGAGCCATTTTCTGCATCACAATGAACTGAATGGCTATGATTTTATTTGACCGGGACTTAAATCTGTCTCATCACAATATAATTCTGTCAGTCTCTCTCCATAACAGAAAAAAAAACTACCTCAAATGATCTGTACAGCATTCTGGCACTCTTCAAATTAGCAAATTTGATGCTTAATAAAATGGTTTATAGTCAAAAAGCCAACACAAGCCTCAAGAACGTCATTAAACATCACATTATTATTCTGTAACTGTGTGGTTGTGCATTTCCTGCTCATGAACTTGGCTACCTATTTACCATGAGAACATTTGGCTCATAGCTTACAAAAGGAGAATGTGTGTCATTTCCTATGGCATCCATATTTTGCAAAAGGTCTGTAATGCTTTATTGCTCTCCCACCCTTCCACTCTTTTCAGTCCCCCCAAATCAGTTGTAAGGGTTTCCTCTAGAAGTCATGATCCCTTGAGACAGCTAGGAGAAACACAAATGGAAGGTGAGGCTATGCTTAAACTGCCTTATTTAGGCAGGGAGTATGATTATAATTCTGACCTACCATTTTGTCATTTTGATGGCGACAAAAATATGTTTTATTCTCTCGTGTCACATGAATATTCCTCAGTATAAACCCCATTGGACATTTTAGGCATTCATGGAGAAAGTTTTAATTCTGGTGACAGATTTTCATTGTACAATTATGTCAAGATCAAAAACCTACAAATAAGATGTTTTCCGTTCTGAGATACAGCCTGGAGTGAATTGTAAAAACATCCAGGGACTTTATGGAAAATAAAGATCTAGTGGCTATAAAAGGTCAGCATGTTTTTATGAAAGCTCCATCTAGGGAAATAACAGTATTCTCAAAATTGGCTGTTGTACTTTATAACAACATGAAGTCAATGACCACTCTTAACCTTGATTGAAAAAACAATAACATCTCAAAACAATTTGATTCCAAAAGACAAACTGTCATATTTATAACGGTGCACATTTCCAAACGTGTCAACACTGAGCAACTCTCACTGAGCGATTCAACCTCAAATATAAGGCCAGCTGACTATTATGACAATAAACGTACAACCTTGCATGAAATATGGTAGAACTTAAGAAATAACATTGGAGCTCTATAATAAACACACATCAACACATGTTATTATAACCTTTGATATATGTGCAATTCTAATTGTCATCCAAAATTTCAGACAGAAATCCATACTCTGTGAGTGTGAACAGGACCATTTTCATCTTATATCAATTATTTTTATGACCTGCCTGTATATGTGTACTGTGGGCAAATGTCTTTTTTCCTCTACATTCAGTGGTTTGTTGTATCTAAGGCCCTACATTTGAGCATTCACTAGGGCTAATGAGGCGAATCTGTTTTTCAACAGACTTGGCCCTCAGCCACTGGTCTGATCATCCCAACCAGCTCCTGGGTGCTGGCTGGGATGCTTTCTGCCCCGTTCTAGTCCTTTGCTTTCATGCAAGACCCTCTACAGACACCATTCCTGACCCTGCTGAACAAAAGAAATGAAAGCTAGGGAAACTTCATACAGGGATTGCTGCAGAGCTTCTGTGAATCTGATGAGCGTGGTGCAACTGTTGAAAAGCAATGATACAAACCAGGTCCCCTAAAGCAGTGATTCCCAACCATGTCCCTGGTTCCATTTCCCCAATGTCTGACACACCCATTTCAGGCAGAGGTTGTCTTATTATTGGGAGATGCGATGGTCTGTAGTACTCACCATTGGAAAAAGCGTAACGGCTAACTTGGATCACGTGAGGCACCTCAGCCAATCATACAATGGCCTCTGGTCTTCTTGCCTGCGTACCGTCAAAGCCGCAGCATTAGCATTAGCCGTTACGCTTTTTTTGGCTAAAGTTAGCAGGGTTGCCTTCCAGTGGCTTTGTTTCAGGTCTTGGAGTCTCTACTAATGAGTTGATGACCTGAATCAGGTGTGTTTGATTAAAGATACATGTAAAACGTTTGGATGGGCTCCAGGAACGTGGTTGGATACCACTGCCCTATAGGACTGTGGACTAGTTGTGAAACAGCTCCACCATCAGTTTGCCCACCAGACACACATCTAGTTCTAAAAAGAGTTACTGGGAATCTTTGTAATCACTTTCTAGTAGGGTGACCACCAGTCCTGAAATTGGGAGTTTTGTCCCACGTCCTGAAAGATGTTAAACCAGGGATGTCCAATAATGCTTCTGGAGGGCCTACATCCTGCAGATATTAGCTCCATCCAGCTCCAACACACTTGCCTAGAAGTTTCTAGTGAGTCTGAAGACCTTGATTAGCTGGTTCAGGTGTTTATTTAGGGTCAAAGGCTCAAAGCTAAACTCTGCAGGACAGTGGCCCTCCAGGAACAGGTTTGGAAACCCCTGACATAAGCAGAGTCCCACATTTCAATTATGTCTGTATTATATTCTTCTTCCCTGAAATTACAATACCACAATAAAAAGTAAGATTAAAAAGATGTAACTGATCTTTAAAAATCCATTTGCGCAGCCGCTGTGTTCGGGGAAAATAACAAACCAAGCAACGTATTCGTAGAGAGGGATTTTTTCACTGATGACGACTGGATGGAGCACAGTGGACCTCTTCAGAAGTCGTATAATACTGCTACACCAGCCAGGAATTCATCTAAACACATACTGGACAATCCTGCCAGATCCAACAACAACAAAAAATCCAAGACCAAGATGCACTGAATCTGGTTTGCACAGTTAATAAAGGAAAATAAACTAGTTGCTACTTAAGGAAATTTTAGTATAAACTGTGATTTTTACCTACTAGTCTGTTATTCAGTTTATTATATTTTGCAGACTGAATAGGTCCTGTACAGTAAATTACACTGTATCACTTGAAACTGGGCAAATTGAGTGCCAGTCACAGAGCCGGTTTTAACAATTAACAAAGCTTTATTGGCGATTTAAAACATGATATCCAACATAATGGCAAATAAGGTTTCCAACTAATTTAAATCAACATTTACATATAATAGCAGTAAATTAATCTCCATTACACATTTCCCCGCATTGTCTCACAAAATCACATCTACGCCTTCAACAGTGTAATAATAGGTGGTCACCCTACTTCCTAGTTCTTCATGGATTCAGTAACATGACCAGCCAATGCCTTTACATTTGTACAGTGCATGTTGAACATTTTGTTGTATTGTAATGGCATTGTTATAGTTGTTTATCTGGTCTGCATCTGAGGTTGTTCCTGTTTTGCATCTACATTTTCTTCAGAGAGATCCTCAGGAACACAATGTTATTGTACACTGCAGTACGGCTAAAAAAAGTTTAGGCACACCAGAGCAGTTGGTGTGACTGCTCTATAAATGTTTAACACCATTTTAACAATATAGGTCTAATGGGGTACATTTTTAATTGGTTATTTGTCATCCAGGAGACACTTTCACAGTACACTCATTTTATAGAGTCCACCTGGAGCAACCTCAGGTTAATTGGTTTACTCAGCAGCACAGTCCTGAGACTGGATTTCTCCAACTTTAGCTGATGAGTCGTACATCAGTTTCAGGATTTCAGGTTGCCAATTCACCTTAACTCTTTGTTAGGTCTTTTACTTAATAGGGTTTGTCTGAGGACATTAGTAAGTACTGGTTACACAAAATGTACCGTTCTTCAAAGAAAAAAACATCCTGTTTTTCAATTACAAAAAAATGATGAAGTACAAAATACATGGTCACAACAAAGATTTCAGAGTGTTTTTCCCCCTTATTTAAAGGGATTGTTCACCCAAAAATGGAAATTGTGTCATCATTTACTCTCCCTCTTGACATTCCAAACCTCTACTAATTTCTTTTTTTGCAGAACACAAAAAATTATTTTGAAGAACACTGTGAATCAAACAGCAATGGAGACTATTGACTTCCACTGTATGGA
>NW_015633185.1:1144449-1152230 GCF_001515625.1 Sinocyclocheilus rhinocerous | reverse complement strand
CATACATACAGGTTTGGAACAACATGAGGGTGAGTAAATGACAACAATTTTAATTTTTGGGTGAACTAACTATATATATATATATATATATATATATACACATACATACATATATACACATACATACATACACACACACACACACACACACACACTTCTAAACACATGCTTAATTGTAACAGATCAATTAGAAGCAAATTACAGATTCATTAACTTCACACAAACAGTTTAAAGCAGAGGATGCAAAGTTTAGACGGTGTACTTTTCTTCCCCTTGCCTTTGAGATTTGTGATAGTGTGTGTAACTATTGTACAGTACATTGAACACTTCCTTGACACCCATCTGAAGGGTGGTGTTCAAAAACTTAATGTCTTGTTCAACACAGTGGTCCAGGATACAGTATATTCCCTCTGTTAGATGTGCCTTAATTTCTGGCTGAAGCGTCACCTAGGAAATAAGAAAGAAACTCATAGTGAGAGTATACAATGACAACAATTATCTGCAATGTGATTGTTCAGTGCAGTAACATGAGTCTCAGGCCAGTTAGAGGTCAATTGCATTTCACACTTCAAGCTGACAAAAACAATTGGCTCTCAAATCACACTGGACAGTGTGTTTCTCCTTCAATTTAAAGTTAACATAACCTCTGTTAGAATAGCATTATTGCCAAAAGTGCAGGACATCGGATAAGTCCCAGTGCATGAACTCTCAAGCTATAATTGTGTGGTTTAAGATTTATGACAGAGAAGATTATTCTAAAATATTCTAGCAAATATCGGCAGGCAGTTCACGAGAGCAAAAAAGACAATTTCAGGAAGCAGTAGAAACTGGCATGGCATGTGGCAGGTAAAAACTGATAATGACTAGTGTCTCACCCTCTGCAGTTCACTAACATACTGAGCAACAAAGAATGAGGACAGGACTGTGAAATCTTCAGCAGCATTGGCAATATGAGTGTACATCCTCTCCACCAGCATGGCACACTTCAGAAGACTCTCTTTGTCTTTCTCTGAAGCTGAAAAAAGAGAGATCACAAAGTAATTGTAATATTTTAACTAGAACTGTTAACGCATGTGATTAATTATGCTTAACGCCGTTGGTGCATTTAATTAAAATCTAATAATTAACTCTAATTCAAAAAACTTAGCATGACCTCCATCAGTCAAGTCTGTAAACCTTTAGACGGGTGTGATTGGTCACGACACATATTTCAGTAATATCTATTTACGTTTTATATTTAATATTAATGTTAAAAATGGTTGTCCTGCGTAATATATTTTTTGTGGAAACCATGATACATTTTTTTCAGGATTCTATGTTGAATATGAAGTTTAAAAAAAAAAAACAGAATTTATTTGAAATACATTTAACATTTGTAAAAAATATAAAAGTCTTTACTGTGACTTTTGATCAAATGAATGCATCTTTACTGAATAAAATTATTAATTTCTTGAAATAAATAAATAAAAATCTTACCAAACTTTTGAACGATAGTGTACTATTGTTTGGTATATATATATATGCAAGTATTGCCAAACACATTAATTACACATTCTGTTCTCTCTTTTCATTAATTTTAAGTACATTTTATGCCAGTTCAAATATAAATATGAATCCTGGTTAAATCTTTTCAAAGCCATATTATCCGCCAGACAAATAAGAGTGAAATCAAATTCATGTTTTAAGAAAGCACCGTAAGACTGACACTGCCTCACATCTGAATACATTTCAGTTCTGACCGAACTTTGATGTCAAATATGAAAGTCTGAGAAATGAAAGACTGAATGTACTGATGCTACTGCAAAAAAAAAAAAGGCTTTAAATCTTAAAGGGGTCATATGATGCTATTTCACATAGTGATGTAGATATGTGGGGGCGTGTTAGAACGAGCCGTTTTAGGTAGGCGTGGCTGACTCTTAACTTTTATAAAGAATATCTCTTTGGATTTGAGACTTTAGTCTTTGCAACTTTACAGATCTTCTTTATGCACCAAGAGCTTGTAACACTCCAAAGAGAAAGGAAAACTTGAAATCGCATCATATGACCCCTTTAAGTCATAAAAAGAGTTCTCAATTCAAAAAGGATACGCCTTCAGTGCTAAAATGTGTTGAGCCTCGAGCTTCAGGATCAAATTCAACCTTCTTTCTTCATGGAATTTTTCTCCTTCACTTCACTTTGAAATTCAATCCACAGAGCCACAGTCTGCAAGCGTCTGTCTCTGAACACAGCTCAACGAGGTGCTTGTCTCATTAGGTGAATAATGCCTCAAATAACATCTTTCTGCACAATTAATGAATTCAGTGCAACTTGTAGATGGAAAAGTATCAGGAGACATATGACTCTACTAATACTCAATAAATGACTCTGGTTGAGAATAGGACACTTTTCCTATCAAGTTTCAAATGTAATAACTTGCCAGCATCAAGTGCTTTCCACTTTCTTTTGTCCACTACAGCCAACAATAAGAGCAGACATGATGACAAGAAAGGGCCTTTGAATTCATTGGTGTTTTAATTTTTTTTTGCTTGCACAGATGTCTTATGTAAAAGGTTACAACAAAGTGCTGAATAGAATATTAACAGCCAGGAGAAACTCAGCCCTGACATTTATATACTGTATTACCCTCAATGGGGGAAAGGATCAATTAAATAGGATTTAAGCAAACGAGGGTGAATAAACGTTCAAACGTTTGGGGTAAATAAGACTTTTAGAAATAAATTAATATTTTATTCAAGAATGCATTCAATTTATCAATAGTGACAGTAAAGACATTTATACTGTTACAAAAGAATTCTATTTCAAATAAATGCTGTTCATTTGAACTTTCTATTCAAAGAAAAGATGAAAAAAATATCACAGTTTCCACAAACATATTAAGCAGCACAACTGCTTTCCACATTGATAATGATAAGAAATGTTTCTAGAGCAGCAAATCAGCATATTAGAATGATTTCTGAAGGATCATGTGACACTGAAGACTGGAGTAATGGCTGCTGAACATTCAGCTTTGCCATCACAGGAATAAATGACTTTTGGAAATATATTCAAATAGATAACTGTTATTTTAAATTATAACAATATTACTGTTTTACTGTATATGCAAGTAAATGCAGACTTGCTGAGTGTGACGAGTGGGGGCGGGGCCGAGAGCGGTGGGAACGGAGCGAGGCCGGTGGAGTAATTGATAATGAGCGACACCTGCACCACACATCGGTCTCGAGTCCCACGGAGGAGCTCCGGAAGGATAAAAGGAGGAGTGATGACCGTGTTGGAGGAGAGAGGACCAGGCCTGGATTTTATTTTGTGTTTTGTGTGCGGCAGTCGTCCGCGAGGGGTTGCCGCTTTACTTTCATTTTGTGTTCGTTTATTTTATTAAAATCTTAAAATGTTCGCCGGTTCCCGCCTCCTTCCCGACCTATGAACGTTGTTACATTGGTGCCGAAACCCGGGAGGAAGGAGGGACACGCTGTCAGAGAGCCCTCGCTGCTGAGGGGGATCGCGGTGCTGAGGAGATCGGGCAGCAGGAACAAGCGGAGAGACCGCCGGTGGCTGCCCGAGGCGGTGGTGCTGGAATGACGGAAGACGAGGTGGGACGGAGAGCTCGCTGCTGCGCTCCTGGGTCACCAACGCTGTCCAGTACCATCGCATGGCACCGCGAGTGAGAGCCTCTCAGCCGGTTGAGAACCAAGCGGCAGTGTGTCCGGGAACCGGACCGATCTTTTTTTTTCGCCGGTTCCCGCCTCCTTCTTCCCGACCTACGAACGTTGTTACAGTGAGCTTAAGAGATTTAACCGTATATCATGTTTAAATATAAACACTTCTGAACGTGGGTATTATAGGTGTGCTTACCTCTGTCAGAGTCACCTCGCTGCCTGCCTTCATGCATGACTGATGAAACCAAGCGATAAAAGCAATTCAGGAAGGTGGGAGAAGCCTTCAGCATCACCTGCAAACATATAAAGCTCTCAAAACTGGTGCACAGCTGGACTCAGTGTAAAATCCACTGGCCTATATGTTTACTCAATGAATACACAAAAAATAAAAAATAAATAAATAAAAAAAACTTTCTGTCCTAAAACCTTTATAAGCAAGCTAAACATTTGACCCTGAATCAATTAAACATTTTAATAGAAGACTGATGTATTAGTTAAATTCTTGCAACAATGTAGGCAAGATACTAGTGATGGGTGATTTATTGCTTTTTATTTGGCCATTAAGTTTCCTAAAAACCATGTCAGGTTGTTTTGACACGACCATGTAAAGTTTCAAGCATGAGAGTATCAAAGGGATATTTCACCCCAAAACTGGTTGAATTATGCCTTTAAAGGGAAAATCGAAAATCCTGTCTAACCAAACAGCTGCTGGTAGCCATAGACTTCCATAGTATTTTTTTCCCATACTATGGAAGTCGATGGCTACCAGCAACTGTCTGGTTACCAACATTTCTCAAAATATCTTCTTTTGTGTTCAACAAAAGAAAGAAACTCATACAGCTTTGGAACAACATGACGGTGAGTAAATGATGACAGAATTTTCATTTTTTGGTGGGAACTATCCCTTTAAGACATATGTTTTGAAAATGTATCTGATTGACACTCTAGTGGCAAAAACAAATAAGAGTTGCTAAGTTTGATTGAATTTTAAAAAATGAGTTATGTGGCTGTTTCAATGAACTGATTTAAATCTCTGATTCAGCATGCATGTCTTGATCACTTAAAAACAGACTTTTACTGCATTTTACTCCTAATGTGTGCTCTCATTTTGCTTAAGAAAGCCTATCAAACATGAGGTCATGCTGAGATTATACCAAGTCCCCTACTTTCACTGACAAAGCAACCTGTAGACCTTGAAGTCTTACACAGTCCCAGCATTCCCAGCACTTACCTACCGGACACCATGAGCTGCTTCCCCTCAGGATTCGTGGCAACTTCCCAAACTACATTCTAATTTTCACTCATTAAGTGCAAATTAAACACCTTTCCAGGGCACTGTAATATTCACTCCTAACATCAAGCAGCATTTGCCTGTAATACACCTATTTGCATAAACCTATAGAAATATCAGCATTATCCAAAAGCATCTCAGAGAACAAATTTACCAATTCAGCTTAATGGTACATATTTACCATGACATCCAACATTTTTAAAGTGCACAATAAGAGCAAATTACTGTACTGTACTTAATTAAAAGTCAGTCTGAGTAACAATGCTTTTTTTTTAAATCCATGTCATACTGTATTTATTAACAGATATATTATGTTTTTACTAACGGATATATTGTATTCTTTATCCATGCTATGGGATTCATTTTTCTTCTGTCAGACATAGTATGTTGGGTGTGTTGATGAAACAAAACCCTGAAAGCCACATTAACAAAAACATTTTCCCAAAGCAAGTGCAGATAAACAGATGTCAGAGACCCGTCTTTAAAAAACTGATAACATCTGGAACAGTTTCGACCTCCATGGCCTCTGGTTGATTTGTTAAGTCAATTTTATACATATAAGGATATAATTCAACTTGAAATAATACAACACTAAAATGTGTACCTTTTATCAAGTTTAAGCTCTTATCGGTCTCTCCCTCCAGTCCCAGGATACTTACCTGAGGGTAGCAGTGGATAACTGCAAACAGGGCTTCATGGATGGCCTCAAAAGCAGCATGGTAGTCCTCCATGGAATGACTGTCAAGAGGCACAAACTGCAGTGCACCCAAAAACCACAATGACATGGTGTGGGTTGGAGATCTTTGCTTCACCATGCCGGAGCAGGACGGTCACAGTCTCGTGAGTCGGTAATGTCAGTGCACGGTTCAGAGAAGGGATCTTGCTGGACTCCTTTATAACAAACTAAAAACAAGGGAGAAAACAAAATAAATCTGTGAAATTCAATAGCAATGTCTCTCAAAAGGATACTGCTTAACCTACACCTTGTGATCAGTCATGATGAGTTGTTTGACTGAAATAACTTGAAATAATTTATTGACTACAATAACAGCAGCATAAAATGTAATATTACATTTACAGTATGCATTACCATTTAGCAGACACTTTCCTTGGAAATTAAACCTACAACCTTTGTGTTACTAGTGCCATGATTTACCAGTTAAGATGCAGAAGCTATGGAAAAAATAAATACAACAAACTAACATGAAATATCAAGTTAAAAAATTAATATGCGAGAAGAAAGAAACCACAGTGCTATTAGACACAAAGTTTGGGGTTGGTTAAAAAAAAAATTTGTTTTTGAAAGAAGGCTGCATCTATTTGATTGAAATACTTCAAAATACAAAATATTTGATATAAAGATTTTTTTTTATAGTGATATACTATTACAGTATAAAAACTTTTGAGACTTTAGTCTTTGCAACTTCACAGATCTTCTTTATGCACCAAGAGCTTGTAACACTCCAAAGAGAAAGGAAAAATTGAAATCGCATCATATGACCCCTTTAATATATTGTAATATGTAATTTAGTCCTGTGATGGCAAAGCTGAATTTTTTAGCAGCCATTACTCCACTCTTCGGTGTCACATGATTGTTCAGAAATCATTCTAAAATGCATTCTAATACTTGATGCTCAAGAAACATTTCTTTCTATATCAATGTTGAAAACAGTTGTGGTGCTTAATATTTTTTTATAAGCCACGATAAAAAAAATTTCCAGAATGCTTTGATAAATAGATAGTTCAAAGGACAGCATTTATTTGAGATAGAAATCTTATGTAAGAGCTCTTACAAACCAGGCTGACATTTGCCAGAAATCCTGCAGACACCTTCAACCGTAGCACAATATCAGATCACTTTCTAACAGAATACTTTTCAACAGCAGAGCAAACGATCAGTGCTATAAAATATTAATCACAAAAAGTGACGATTACAGAGCTTGTTCTCTATTTGTGTACTAGTATAGATGTGTGTACAGCATAAGGTTAACAAAGCTTCTGACTGCTGTGGCAAACTCTGCTAGCAACTCTAGTACGTCAAGTTCTGACACTGAGAAGAAAAGTGCAATGATAAAAGTAACCTGACAGGCACACACAGTCCTTCTCTGAGTGAACTCAGTGACATAGACAAGACTTTGAAACCTGACTTTTCCAGGCAGATGAATTTTAATGCTAAATCAAGACAAGAGAGAGTCAGGGCCATTGGGTGAGGTATGTGATATGTTTTACAAAGCTATAGCTGCATGGTGTTTTTCACTGTCAGCCAACTCTCTAGGCGCCCTTAAAGGAATGCTACAGGCTCGATAGAAGCTAAGTTTTATAGCATTTATTGCATAATGGCCCTCGGTTTTTATTTAAAGGGATCATATGATGATGCTAAAAAAAACATTATTTTGTGTATTTGGTGTAATGAAATGTGTTTATGCGGTTTAAGGTTCAAAAAACTCTTTATTTTCCACATACTGTACATTATTGTTTCTCCTCTATGCCCCGCCTTTCTGAAACGCGTCGATTTTTACAAAGCTCATCCCACTTTATAGAAACAGCCTTTGTGCACAGCGGCTTTGTTGTCTACTCTACCAGGATCAGGAAACAGTCCTCCATAAAATGTGCTGCACACATCTTAATATTTGGGTTGAACTGTTCTGGAACAGTGTTGTAAATACAACTTAACCACTGATGTCTAGTTGTGTCCTTCCAAAAGAGCCGGCGGCTTGAGTGAGCAGAGGCCGGCGGCTAGAGTGAGCGAAGGCCGGCGGGCTTGCGGCAACCACATGTGACGACCCCGAGCTGGACTCCGCTTCGTCCACGGTGAAAGCCGATCCGGCGATCCACAG
>NW_015633185.1:1119230-1144434 GCF_001515625.1 Sinocyclocheilus rhinocerous | reverse complement strand
TTTTATAAAGAATATCTCTTTGGATTTGAGACTTTAGTCTTTGCAACTTTACAGATCTTCTTTATGCACCAAGAGCTTGTAACACTCCAAAGAGAAAGGAAAAATTGAAATCGCATCATATGACCCCTTTAAGCAAGAAGTCCAGGAAATCATCTATAAAGGAAGTAAACAGTGCCATGTACCTGGGTGGGTTTAAAAGTGGAAATGTGAGCCTCATATTTTTTGTTAAAGCACTTCTTCCTTGTGTGTTAATTAAACTGTAAAGTTGTCTAAATTGAATATTGTTTTTCTTTGTTCTGCAATCTTGTTCCTGGGTTTACTGGCTTTACATTGTCATGTAATATTGTTAAGGTTTTTGTGAGACAATACTTCCCTCAATTTGCCTATCAATTGTTAAATCCTAATCAATCAATGTCCAAAGATTATGCTAGAAGTTTACACATAAAAAATAGGATATCATGATACTTTTATCTTGAAAAGACAATAACAATAAAAAGAAACTAGTACAACAGAAATGCATACGTGATTGATCTTATTTATGGAAAAACATCAAATGGGACACAAATTGAAAACAGGTACTGAATTACTTACAATGAGAGTAGATATGATTTGTGAGGTGACGAGCCAAAAAGCCTTTGAGCAATGCTCTGGAAACAGACAACAGGCGAGCAGCTTTATAAAAGTTACCGCGGACAGAAGCCCCTGTGAAAGAAAAAAAAGAAAACAACATATCATCAGTGCACACTACAAAACATGTGGCAGACTTTTAAATATATGACCTAAGGCTGTCATTCAATTAAATAATGATGGTTAATCATTACTAGTTCATTTATAAGCAAAGAAAACTAAGTAATAGATCTTAATGTGATTATTAGTTTCAGTAATTTGTTTGAATGACATTTATAGCTTAATTTATGCAACAACAAAGACAGATTCTATTTCTCAGATTGCATCAAAACCAGAGGCGTCATGCCCATTCAAAGTGAGGGGGCACGTGCCAGCAACGGTCTGAAACATCAAAGTGCCGCAAGAGCTATAGAGAACAGGCGGCTCCTTGCGGTACTTTGATGTCATACACCGATCGGTCTGTGCAGCGCCGCTTCAAATCCAACGCGCCTATGACCAATGGTTGAACGCGCCAAATGGTTCACCCAATTTGTTCAAAACGTGCATTAAGAAATGAAATGCTGCTGTGTGTTGCTCGGAGACAGAGACGAAGACGAACAGTTCTGCTTTGTCTTTATATTTTCGTTGGCAAAATTTAACAAAACAGACAACATTGTGTCTAAAATAACACAATATTAACTTCTTACTTACTGAACTGTTATATAAGATCAGTATCACATTTGCACACGTGTGATATTGCACTTAGCCTATTGCTCGTGTGATATTGCTTAACTATCTGATGTAAATATGAGACAAAAACTCAAACGGGCATTTTTGCCCCATATCTTGAATTTTAGGGACATTCTAACTACGTTCTCTAGGCTCAAGCAGTGAGTTGTTGCCCTGCCTCATATTTGTCATCAATCAGCTGTATGAAATGTCAGATGACCCACATAGGTCTGGGGCGGGGCAAGTGCGTTAATAATTTTAACATGTTATTTTTTTATTTTATAATTAATTTATCTAATTAACGCGTTAAATTACCAGCCCTAATTATTACATATAACAATAAGCACTATGACACTACAAGAATCTTACAGTGCAGTGGCCTCCTTCAATCTTTGCTGGCACAAGCCCCTCTCTGAGCATCAGCAGTAATAGATGGAACTGCTCTTGAGAACAGCTGAACACCAGCTGATTTAGCAGCTCCTTTACTGGCCCCTCCAGCTTCTTCACTTCTGACAACGACATCCACGTTCCTGTTGAAATGATTGACAGACTGTTTACAGAGCAGGCAGAGGGTTTACAAAAATTGGGGAATCAATTTACTCAAATCAAGCCAATGTTTCGAAAAGTTTTAGGATACTGTACCTGACAGCAGCGCATGGATACTCTGCAAAATCTTAATATGGAGTTCTTCAAGATCTGTCACTTTGGTCTTTTCCGCTGCCATGTAGAATGCAGAGAGATAGTGAATTGATGAAATGAGGAAGTCCATAGGGTGAGGTACTGAGCTGAGTTCCTTTAAGATCTGCTGGCAAAAGCTTCGGTAGAACGCCATGTGGGATATTTTCTCCTGCCTGTCATTTTCAGAGATTGAGGCTATTTCTAGTTCACTCCTGATCATGACTGTTACCATTTCAACAGAAAATGACTGGCTCTGCCTACTTCCCTTGCACATCAGCACAGCCTGTATGGCTGGCTCCATGACAGAAGTGGCCTTCTCTAACAAATGAGTCAGAGTCTGATCCAGCTGTTTGTTCTTGCCGAGACTTGTGATCATTTATTTGCAAAGTGTGCTTAAAGTTACCAGATGGAGTTGTAGTGAGCAGAGATCCCCTACATCTACAGCCAGAACTCCTGCGGTGAGGTTACTTTCAACTATGAAGGAGGTAAACTTCTCCAGATTGAGGCACATGCTGCTCTTCCTGTTGATTATAAGCTGAATTAGGGACTGAATGAAGTCTTGAACTGACTGAAGGAAAGACAACCAGATCAGGCCATCCAGATCCTTGAAGAGCCCCTTGCTACTCCGAGAGAAGAGGGATGTCATAGCTGCCTCCAAGAGATTACTTCCATGAACAACTTTCAGGATCATTTGAGAGTTTTTAACTACAAGGAGAGATGCCATAACACTAAAAAGCTCTTTGAGCAATCCAATAGATGCAGAGAGATCAATGCTTTCATCACACTGAACGCAAGAAGTCAGTGTGAACAAGTTCTGAATAGTCTTCAGAGGACACTGCATTTCCATTCAGGATACTTGTGACTTTGAGTAGCTGCTGTAAGCGATCTACCTGTGTCTTAGATAGAGGTATGGAAGATCTCATTTTGACAGTCTAACATCTCCTGTCCAATGGCTTTCAGTCTCTTCATGTTTGTTTCTTCATGTTCAACTCCAACTATTTCCACACAAGGTTTCAAAAACGAAGGACTGATTAACTGAACATGTGATGAGCCAAGCAGTCCAAAAACTGCCTTGATGATGCACTTTATCACTGCAGAGAAAATCTCAGGGAGCTCACAAAGAACAAGACTCTTGAGTAATTGCCTGGATATTAAACCCTTTAACGGCCTGCTCGACCAAATGGTTGAGCACATTTTGAGTCACTATATTTTATTGAGAGGAGTACCTGATTCTCCATAAGACTTTCTACTGACCTGTTTTTAACAGTAAAGTTCTGTCAAT
Source organism: Sinocyclocheilus rhinocerous (assembly GCF_001515625.1). Classification (NCBI taxonomy): domain Eukaryota; kingdom Metazoa; phylum Chordata; class Actinopteri; order Cypriniformes; family Cyprinidae; genus Sinocyclocheilus; species Sinocyclocheilus rhinocerous. Next base: position 1,141,139 of record NW_015633185.1, on the reverse strand, counting down.
CGCATTTGCAGACTTTTACCCCGGATTATCACCCCGTCCGAGAAGAGGTAGCTGGTGACAGTTCTTTTGAGTCCCTGGATGAAGATGATGCTCCCTCAACAAGCACATCCTCTACAATGCTTCCATGTAAGAAAAGAAAAGGAAAACACACTCTAAAAACTGTGTCCTTGAAGGACCAAGAGGATACCTACACTACACAGCATTGCTGGTTTACAAAGAAATGTTAATTTATCTAAAAAAATAAAGAAAAAAAAATCCTGTTGCACTACCACACTTGACGGCGTGTTTCTTGAATCATAAAAGCCTAAAATGCCATTATATTACTATTTTTTGCTTTTTTTTATTTTTATTTTTTTATTTTTGAATGCAGAAAGAATGTAATGTCTTTGGTTTTGTTACTTTTAGTTATTTGTGTTATTTATTTTTGTTTATTGTTAAAAACAAGAAAACATAATTTCCTGTGTTAAAATGAAAACCTGAAGTCAGAGTGTCAATCAACAGCACTTGTCACAACACTTCTTCTAACATGGATGTCAGAAACAAAGAAATCACTCCTGCCATGTGAACTGTTCTTGGTGAAATTTTGCAAGGTAAGCATATTGTTTTTGACATATTACACTGTAAGAGCCCTAACTTTACAAAATTATGTCACTTGGTGCCATGAAAATTTTTTTTGTATGTTTTTAATAATTTTTAAAAAACGTGCTCAACCAAACGGAAATAAAGAAGATTCAATATACAAAACTATTTTATTTTGATTATGTTTTTAAATAAATTAGTATTATAGATCATATTTTCTGATTTTCATAGTATGTGAATGAATTCCGGTATTTTTACCATAAAGTGACATATCAACCATTTAGTAGAGGCCAATATTTAAAAAATTATGGGATGTGTTGAAAAAAAATACATTAGTGTGGTAACTAGCGGCATAAGGAGATAAGAAATGCAAACAAAATTATTTTCAAATGCCTTTTTCTTGGTGGGGCAGTTAAAGGGTTAAGGATACAGAGATCCCAGTGTTCTCCAAATTGCTTCCAGAGGCATCCAAACTCTGAAGCAAAGACTTCAATATGCATTCTGCAAAAACAGATGTGTCATTTGCTTCGAGATAAGGGGCAATTAATGGAAGGTTGGAGGTAACAAGAAACCAGTGGGCTGCCATGTAAGTGTTGGCATTAACAGTACAAAATTGAAAGTCCCAGATCTGGTTGGTGTCAAGCATCATTGAAAGTTCTTGCCTGTTTAAAATAAACTGAGCCATTTTCTGCATCTTTGATGCATCTGATGTTTCAGTAGATGGCTTGAGCAAGTGTATCTTCAGCTTGTGGAGTGCAAGGAGATTCTATAATAATTTACTAAGTGGACTGTCCATGTCCCTTAATGTCAGGGCTTTGTCCACTAAAGCGCCACTCTGTGAGGCAGCTGGTGATGCGTACTTAGAACAGTGAATCTGGAAGTGCGTATCCACCTCAACCCAAGTATGAGTAAGCAGAAGGGTCACCTCTTGGACCTTCTCCATCCAAGGACCTTCAATGACAAGGTTCTGCTTCAACAGGTCTTCACGACCTTCAACATCTCCATCATAAGATTCTGAGTCTTCTTCACGATTGGCACTGGGGTGCTGTTATCCAGGGTTTTGAAACTGAAGAGTACAGCGTAGAGGAGCAAACTCAAAGAAAACACTTTCAGCGCCAAATCCGATGTTTCATCTTTGATGTGGGGGAGAAGATAGCACTGCATCTTTTTTAAAATGAGCCAACAGATCTCAAGATTCTGGCTCGGAGGATTGTCTAGCAAACACTGACTCAGGGCCTTTTGTATCATTTCGGGCAACAACGGCGGTCTCAATTCAGCTGCTGCAGGCCGACACACTACATCAAGTAGCTCTTCTATAAGTTTAGGCAGCTGTCGGAGTTTGGCATAAGTCTGCAAGATGGCAGACACAAGTGCTTCTCTAGCTTTCCTAACACGTACTTCCATATGTCTGCATCAACCCACACAGCTGAAAGGAGCTCATCTAAATCTGGCTCCAGGATATGGTGATTCAGTGTGAGCAGAGCTCTGAGACAGCGGTACCAAGCTGGGATGCCCACCTGTGTATTGTTAAATAATAGGTGAACCAGTTTCCTGTATAAATTTAATTGCACCTCTCTGTGTTGAATTCTGTCCGCAGCCACATTATAGATATCACCAGCCAAACAGGAATTCAGGAGGTTCTCCAGAGCTAATAAAGCAATACCCCAGTTTGATGCACTAAATTTCTCATCAATATCCAAAGCAGTAATGAGTTTAGCCATGAGGTGGAAGATTACTTCCTTGTTCTCTCCCCTTTACAAAATGAATCTAGGGCAAATTTAAATAGCAGGGTGAGAGAGTTTGATTTAACAGCATAAAATAAAGCCTCTTCTTCTTCGTTAGCTCCTTGGACATTAAGTTTCAAAAGGACCATACTGACGGGGCCTTGCAAGCCCTTTCCCGCGTGGCTCTTTTTGGCCCCAGCTTTATCCTCCGATGATAAAACGTCTTCCTTGTAGGAGAGCAAATGATCAGAGATGAAGAGCACTGACTGAAGAACAGCATCCACTTTGCTCCGGATTTCCTTGCTCAGATGCTGACGAATCTTGACGTCATCCTTCTCAGTCCATACTCTAGTGTTCAGTAAGTGTCTGAGCAGGAGGAGAGGATGAAGAAGGTGTGCCGTTACCTAGGAGAACACTCGGTTGGAGTTTGCCTGCTGTTTCTGCACTGTTAGGTAGGTGCTGAGAACAAAAAGGAGAACCTCAAAGACTTTGAGAGAGAGAGAGGCCGCTCACACTTCTGCTGCCTGAGCTTGCAGCTGCATGCTGGACAAGCCACAGAGTCGACACAAGAGCTCCACTAACAACTCATACTTAGCAGTGTAGGTCACAGAAAGCACTGGGGAGGTCAAGATGCCATGGCAACAGCTCAGAATTGTGTGGAAACTGACAGATTTGAGTCCTGAAGAACAGTCCAAAATCCTTTCATTGATGATCTAGGATAAAATAAAACAAATGATGAATCCAGTGTTCATTTTCACATAGTTGTTTTTTTTGTGACAAAAAAGTCCTTAAAATTTAGTCAATATTTCTTCATGCCATATTCATTCATTTTAGTCAGTTTTACTCTGTAAAACTATTCAACCAAATATTCAAAAAATGTATGTTCATTTTTAATGTATCAACATTTAACAAAAACAACATTTAAAGACTGTCCTTGTTTTAAATAGTACATTAGAGTATTGTTATACATTATTGTGAAATCTTTACGTTTTGGTTATTCGGTGTCTGTGTCTTAGCGCATTGTAATAAAAACGCATTAAAAACGTGACCTTCATTTTGAATTTATTCGGGTTATTTGAAACAACCATTCTAAATCTTTCATTTAAAAAAAAGAGTTACCACATTGTTGTGGTAGTATTTTTTTCTCATCATATTTTTATCAAAAGAACGTTTTAGATAAAAGTCTATAATAGTCATCAGGATATGCATTGTATTTGTTAAAGTTGACAAAAACAGAAAACCTTTACTAATATGCAAGTAATTTTTATTAAATTAACATAATAGACTAAATTAAAGAGACTTAGAAATGAGAATAAAACAAGCAGAAATTAATTATTATTTTAAAAAATAGTGATGCTATTATTATATTTAATCAGTACAAGTGAAATTTCATGTTTGAGTCCAAGTGAAATTCTTGCAAAACTGAAGTACTAGTAAATACCTGTGCTAGTGTGAGGCGAAGGCTAATGGTTTTTCCCTGACTCAGCACATTATGAAGCTTCCTGCTGTGAAGAATATCATCAAGGTAGGCCCATAAACCCTCCACCACCTCCGAGGGTACATCCACTTTCTTATTGTAAAAACAATTGAGGGCATGACTTGTCCCGTCAAACAGAACCTTTGTTAGGGAAAGAGGCATCAATGTTTGAAAAACATACATTTAAAAATATTACAATAAATTTGCTACATACTGTATATCAAGTTAAAAAGTAACATTTTATACTCAAAAATATGCAGACTGAGTCTATATTTCAATCAGATACATTACCTGCTCTTTATTAGGAAGAAAGCACTGTGTTGATATCCATGCAAATCGAGCAAGTTTCAGTTTTTCTGGCCAGGGTGTGCGAGGGCTTTTCAGTTTCAGATGGATGTCAGAGTAAATGGCAGCCATATCTAAATATCTTTATGTCTAAAGGAACAAGACAGAGATTATCATTCTGTTTACACATTTTTAGACCAATTAAATGTTAATAGAAGGTTGAAATTAGAGGTGGACAGACAATCAGTTTGACCAATATTTTTTTCAACCAATATTCACACCATGCAACTTGTATGTCATCCAATAAATGGCACTATTTGGTAGTATGATGAAAAGAACCCAACAACAGTATTTACACGTAACTTATTTTATATATAGTTTGAATAAATTACTAAACTTTTGAAATAACAGCCATGAGGTTCTTTAGGTGAGAAATCTGTAGTTTTGAATATGAAAATACATTATCGTCCATCTCGACCACAAAACTATCAAGCATTTTGTTATACTGTAATGCTATAAACAACAACAATAGCATAATAAAAATTATTTACTGCTATTAATATTATTTTCTTCTTATTAATATTGTTATTACATGGCTAACTATTATGCAAACGAATCTGAATAGAGAGAGAACACTAGTCTTTCATAAACACATCCATTTTCCACGTCAAAAGTCACATAAAATCATGCTAAAGTAATCTCTCTCTGATTGTAAATTATTTTAAGCACACTAGCAGATGTCTGGCAGCCCTGGCGAACTACATCGAAACAATCTCAGAAAGCGTGCTAACGTTAGATTTTATTGAATAAAACGGACCGTAATATAACAAATGTTATAGTAGGCCATTTTCTGATAAAATGAGATAAACTTTCAGAATACTTACAATCTCATCACACACGTGTTGTCGCTGCGGAGTCTGCAAAGACTTCTACCCTCTTCACTTTAACACCAGACAGTAATAATCTTCTTCTTCTTTTGTGTTTTATTGGCGGTTGGCAAACCAACTAATAGGTGCATTACCGCCACCGACTGGACTGGAGTGTGGATCAAGATTTATGCAATATATATGATGGGTACAGTAATAATCGAGGATGGAATAAACATATAAAACTGGCTTTGTAAAAACAAAACAAAACAAATAAAAAAAATGTAGACATGTGGATTGCGTCAGGAGCTATTATCAGTAATGTTTAGAACGGCGTCTTGCTAACATGTAGGTATAAATTACCTTGTGACCAAAGTAACCATGGCATTACAGCAAGTTACGCATGATAATGAAATCATGTCTAAAAGTCGAAATGTCGGTTACCCTTAATAGAGACTGAATGATGAACAGATATCAAGTAAATCGATGTAACACTTGCTTAACAAGTGGTAGGTTGATTAAACTTTTTGACTTATCCTGTCTGAGAAAGGTCTCGTTAGAGATCATAGAATTAAATAAGTAGATTTCGCATTAGCTGCGGTGTTTGCAGGTCCGCCATATTGGAAAGGTCAATGTCAACCCGTAAGATATTATGTGCAACAGGCAGCATTTTTACAACATTAGGTTTATCATAAATGCTGACCATTTCTGCGTATTGTAATAGATATAAATGTCAACATAAAACTGAGTATTAATTAGGTAAACGCTATCTGTAAATAATACAGATAATCATAAACATGGTCCGATTTATTTAAAGCTTCAGTTTTAAAGCAATGGACATAAAGGTCATAAATGAATCTAGCAACCTGTAAACATTCACACTATTTGTTACAAAATCATAATAAATAGAATCATTAATTATTTATTTCAGAATATATAAACAATGTATTAAAACATTAAACCTGGTTAATTATTTACGGTAATACTCCTAAGGAGTGAACGGCCATTGAACAAAAAGAAGAAGAAGAAGAATTATTTACTTCAAACCGTGTTGACCTTTCCAAGATGGCGGCGCTATTGACCAAACCAATGCGACACCTCCATGTTAACATCTATGACAGAGATCGTCCACGTCCATTGCTGTAGTAGCACTTCGCTTCCTCGAAAGTCAAGGAAATCGCCGGGGTCACCATGTTATTCCTATTTTATTTTAAAACACTCCAAATGCCACTTTTCTGTCACTGGAACAATAACTGACTTTGTGTTGAGTAAAGACCGACAGATGTCGTGCAGCAGGTTTTTGTGACAGGGCGCTGCCGGTGAACGCTCTGGGCGTGTGTGAAGATAACGCAACCAAGGGCTGGATGTGTAAACTGTCAGGAACAGATAATGCTCAGTAACCGTCGACCCTGGGCTGCAACAAGTCAGTCTTTTTAACAGAGCCCAGTGGCATGTAGTCAAGAGTGTGTCCAGATACTCCACTGCTTACAGCACCGCTCGATACATTGGTCATCTGACTTTATACAGTAAGTTTCGGCAGATAATGACTAGGTAAGAGACGTAAACTTTGTTTTGGTCGTCTTCTTCTCCAAATGTATGGGACAATGTTGCGAATGACACGATTTACTGTACGGAAACTGCAACAATGTAACATCGCCTGCTGTCGGTCAGATACATTGTATCATTTGCCTAATCGGACCTCAAGAACACAGTGGAAAAGGCAAGTGTGCAAGAACGGATCATTTGATGTCCTTGTGTCACCCGTCTGTAAGGGAAGGAACATGTCCTGGCTCTCTTGTCTCAGAACCAGAGGGTTGTTTCTACCCAAGAGAGTGTGGACACACTCCAGACACACGGTTGCTCTCTATAGCACATCTACGGACTCCAAACAAACCGCAAAGTCTGTGGTAAATCAGGAGAGTAAAGTTAAAACCTCAGAAACCCCGTTACGTGTTCCCTCAGAAGATGTCAAGTTGCTGCAGCTGGCGTACCCTCAGCGATGGAGACTGACAGGCAAGTCAAACTGTGCTCATGTTCTGTATTTACTTAGTATTATTGAAGGCACTTGATTGGTTTTGACTGTTTTCCGAGATTAATCCAAATGTAGAGTTTAACATCCCTTAAAAAATGTACAACGATACCTTTACAAAGATATATATCGAATATCATATATATCAGATGGTAGCACTTTATAGCAAAATATGTATGCTGCAATGTAACTGTTAACTTAATATTAGTCACAAGTGTCAAAATATTAGTTATTAGAGCTACTCTGTAAATGTTGTAAATATTAGAATTTTTTTAAATAAATATAAAAAAGAAAATTTGTAAATGAAATATCCACTTGTGCAAATGTACCTTTTGTAAATGTATAATATTTCGCAAATGGCCTTCTGAATGTCCTCACAGCTGCCGTGGGGTTTTTGGTGATCTCCAGCTCTGTCACTATGTCTGCACCATTTTTTCTGGGAAAAGTGATCGACACAATCTACACTAGCCCCCCAGAGGACTTCACCTCCTCCCTTACTTCCCTCTGTATCATGCTAACAGGGGTCTTCCTCTGCGGGGGTGCTGCAAATGCTGCTCGTGTTTACCTCATGCAAATCTCAGGTGAAATCTCAATGCACCTGAAACAATAAAAGATTTGTAGTGCAGCAGGGACTTGTTTTGGGGAGAATTTGTTGGCTTACACGACCATTCAAAAGTTTGGGGTCAATAAGATTTTTATTTTATTATTATTATTTAAAGATATTAATACGTTTAATCAGCAAGGACGCATTAAATTAATCAAAAGTGAAAGTAAAGACATTTATGATGTTACAAAAGATTTCAATTTCAAATAAATGCTGTTCTTTCCTCAGAATCCTGAAAAAAATGTATCTCAGTTTCCACAAAAATATTAAGCAACACAACTCTTTTCATCACTGGTAATAATAAGACATGTTTCTTGAAATTAGCATATTAGAATGATTTCTGAAGGATCATGTGACACTCTTGATTGAAAATTCAACTTTGCCATCACAGGAATAAATTACATTTGAAATAACACAGGAATTCATTTAAATGTAAAAATGGAAAATAGTTATTTTAAATTGTAATAATATTTCAAAATATTACTGTTTTACTGTATTTATTAATCAAATAAATAAAGTCTGGTGAGTATAAGAATCTTTCAAAAAATTCCAAAAAGTTTTTATCAACCCCAAGCTTTTGAATAGTACCATATGTATTTCCTGATTGAATTTATTTGTTTTGTAAAGCTTGGGCCTAGTTTAGTCTCATTAAATCCATAAATTAGAATAATTTCATCTGATTCTTTGTGTTGACCAGCATGCATTTCTGTGCTTGCTGTCTAAAAAGCCTTTCTCGACTTTCACAGGGCAACAGATTGTGCGAAAGTTACGTGAATCCCTTTTCTCCTCGATTCTGATGCAGGAGGTGGGATTCTTTGATAAGACCCGAACTGGTGAGCTCATTAACCGTCTTTCGGCAGACACGACCATCGTCGGGCACTGCCTCACTGACAACCTGTCTGGTGGCCTGCGTTCCCTTGCCCAGGCAGGGGCCGGAGTTGGCATGATGGTGAGATGCTTGTGATAGTTTGACATTTCAGCAGCTTATTCCCTTTACGAATATCACATTTTAACCACATTTTCTAAAGAATATTCTGAAGGAAATGTGAAAAGTGCACATGCCACAATTTTGCTTACATAAAAAAACCTGACTCTTATTACTTCCTGATGTGTTTCTAAAAACAGAAGATACAATAATGCAGTGATTCTTATGTCGATGCACTTTGATTTCTTTTAATGTTTCCTCATGGAACTTTACAGTATATGTCTCATGTTTGAACTTTAGAATGCATCTACATGAATCACTCACTAATTCAATTCTTGGACTTTCTCTTTCTCCTTCTCAGTTATATGTGTCACCTAGTCTGGCAGGTTTTGTGCTGATGGTTGTTCCTCCTATTGCCTGCCTGGCTGTAATTTTTGGTAAATTTTTACGATCCATATCAAGGCGCACACAGGATGCGTTGGCAGAGGCCACACAGGTAAGAGGTCATGTTTACTTTTAATGGGGCTTTATTGCATGTTTTATTGATGTGCAATAAAAAAAAATAGGTATGGAAGTAAGCCTTGGACAGTTATCATTTGATTGCTGAATTCATTGCTCTATTGTAAGCATAAATAAGTGCCTAGTAGCCAAAGGATCATTTTACTCTATAGCTGCTCTGCATCTCCTAGTTGGCAGAAGAGAGGATCAGCAACATACGGACAGTCCGGGCTTTTGGAAAAGAGCTGACGGAGGTGCAGAAGTACTCGGAAAAGGTTGACCATATTTTTGAACTGGCTAAGAAAGAGGCTGTGCTTTCTGCTGGATTCTATGGAGTGGTGAGATACTGAATTGTTGTAGAAATATTTAAGTTTTGTGAATGATTATAGGTAATGATTATCATAATCAGTAAGCCAGTTTAAGATCCTTGTCTAGTACAGTACCTCTCTAGTTATGCTCTGATGTTTTCATTTCTTTCACAGACAGGACTGAGTGGAAATATCATCATCTTGAGTGTGTTGTATAAAGGAGGTCTGCTGATGGCCAGTGAGGCCATGACCATTGGGCAGCTCTCCTCTTTTCTAATGTATGCCTTCTGGGTGGGCATCAGCATCGCAGGTGAGGATGTTAGCTCAGAGAAACTGAATATACACTACTGTTCAAAAGTTTGGGGTCAGTTTGATTTTTTTTTTAAATAAATTAATATTTTGTTGCAAGAACACATTAAATTGATCAAAAATTACAGTAAACACATGTATACTGTTAAACAAAGATTTATTTTTCAAATAAATGCTGCTTTTTAAACTTTCTATTTATCAAAGAATCCTGAAAAAATGTTTAGCAGTTTCCACAAAAATATTAAGCGGCACAATGTTGTCAATGTTAGGGATGTCATACTGGTATATAAACTTGCAACAAAACCAGTATTACTGGTAACGCCGGGCTTGGACGCCTTCACTTTCACCTTTAAATTTAGTGTCATCATTTACAAGAAAAGATTGTCTGTTGCACTTACATCTTTACATCTTTCACTTTATAAGACTAAAATGAATGCCTGAAAATAGATTAATTATTATTCTTAATGAAAAGCTCAACAGCAAAACAGTACAATGGCAAACTAGCTTATGTAACGTTTATTAAAGGGATAGTTCACCTTAAGTTGCTGGTCCCCATTGACTTCCATGATATGGAAAACAAAAACACTATGCAACACAATGGGGACCAGCAACTGAAGGTGAACTATCCCTTTAACAAAAACAAAGGTGAGGCATGGCATACACCACATGCTTTATTATATAATGACTAATAAATTACAAAAAAAATTAAATTAGCAAACACTGTAGAACTAAATAAATAAAAAACAAATAAAAAAGCCTCCCACAATGTAGCATAACATCAGTGGCCTGTCGCATGAAGCTAGCTGAACAAACTCTTAAGTTTCAGAGTAGGTTTCGAGTTGACAAAGCCAAACAAATCCAAACTGGTTCCAGTACCTGTACTGTAACTAAATCAAATTACACTTGAAATACATTTTTTCCAAAGATGCTTTCCGTCATTTTAGGTAGTGCTGATGTATTGTCAAGTGTTCGTTTTTCTAATAAGTTTTAATTAGGGTCTGCGGGAGTTTGGGTGGGGCTTTGATACCATGGCTCCACCTCACGATCACTACTGCTCAGACTCTGGCTCCAAATTACGTCATTTTCTCAAGATGACAGCGGCCATACTGAGAATGTTTTGGCTTTACTTTTCTATAGTGGAAGGAATTGGAGATGCGTCATGCAGATTTATGCTACAAGCTTTTGTAGAATTGTACAGTAAGAAAGTTATTTCCCTTAACCAGGAAATTAACGTTCTTAGAATTGACAAGACAGTTGACCCTGAGAGGTCAAGTAAATATCTACAGCGGATCTAAATATTCATAATTAATTATAACTAGTTATGATTAATTATGCATATTTCCTCATAAGCTGATTCGTTACAGTCGTCTATCTTTTTTTACAGTCTATGGTCCCAAGGCATGCTTTATAATTTTTGTAGTCAGTGTGCAACATGAGAGTAGACAAAGAATAGGTTTCTTTCAACACGGTTCTGGGATTTGGGGGTTGAGCATCTCAACACTGGGCCTTATTCATAGGTAGAAACCAGTTGCTGTATTAGCTGTAATTATTGCCCTGTGTAGAAGTTTTTAAAGTACAACTTGTCATTTTTCTGTGGATTAATTTTAAGGTTTCAGCTCATTCTACTCAGAATTGATGAAGGGGCTTGGTGCTGGTACTCGTCTATGGGAACTCATGGACAGAAAGCCTGAATTTCCTCTCAATGGTAAAAATAATTTCCTAAAATAACACCTAAAATGCACATTAGTTCCTATGAAAAACTGTTTAACTTTTCATATGTGAACAGCAGTGCTGTAATTATTTTTTTGTTCTTTTTTCTTCTTTAGAGGGACTTGTGTTAAAACCAGAGCAGTTAAAAGGAGAACTGGACTTTTGTAATGTGTGTTTTGCTTACCCAACGAGGAAGGATTCACCCATCTTCCAAGATCTAAATCTGTCTGTGCCAGCGGGGTCAGTAATGGCAGTAGTGGGATCCAGTGGTTCAGGCAAATCCACACTGGTGTCACTGTTGCTCCGGCTCTATGATCCTGATTCAGGTGAGTACTGAAAGTAAGTATCTAATGGAAAATGTTGATACTTTGTATGTTGATAGGTAAGATATAACAGCAGTGAAAATGTATATATAAATGTGTAGTTTTGATTCAAATGCAGGTGTGGTCACTGTTGATGGCTGGGATATACGAGACTTGAATCCTTATTGGCTGAGGAGTCACATCGGTACTGTAAGCCAGGTAAGAAACGCCACCAGCAAAAAGAAAATCAGACAATCTCCTGCCTCCATTTTACTTATTTCTGTGTGTGAATTTGTTTGTTGTAGGAGCCAGTTCTTTTCTCCTGCTCTATTGCTGAGAACATCGCTTATGGGGCGGCTGACCCAAGTCGGGTCACAGTAGAGGACATCTACAGGGCAGCGCAGATAGCCAATGCTCATGACTTCATCCAGGAATTCCCTAAGGGCTATGATACAGTGGTAGGAGAGAAGGGGGTATTGCTGTCAGGTATGAATAAACCTCTGATACTTCAGTAAAATTCATGTCTGTAACAGGACAAATTTGTCTGTTTGTAATTCACCCGACAATTTATGCATAACTACATTGATTTGTGGAACAGGTGGACAAAAACAAAGAGTCGCTATAGCACGAGCCCTGCTGAAGGTAATCTGTCCTCTATAGTATTTTACTGAATTTTAAATATTTGTTGTTTACCAAAGGAACACTGAATATCTTCTCATGCTTTTCACAGAATCCAAAGATACTGTTATTGGATGAAGCCACAAGGTGAAATGTTGTTTGAATACTTCAACTTCTAAATTAACTTAAAATTTACTTAAAAATAAATTTAACTAATAGATTAGCAGTAGCATACCATTTAAAAAATGAACATTTTAAAACTGTAGAGATCTTCTGAAATAACTTTCTAAATTCCTAAATGGGTAATTTCCTACTGTCTCTTACTTTTTATATAGTATTAGCAAATACATTTTAATGAAAACAAAATACATAGAAATAAAAGCTAGATTTTAAGTCGTTATTCTTATATATATATATATATATATATATCATCTTTGAAAATGATCACAACTTTTAAAAATAGTTTTACTATAATCTCATATATTTCACTATATATTTAACATATATTTAGAGTCTTTTTCCATTTCTAAAATAATTAACGACTCCAAAAAAAAAAATTTGTCTTCATGACATCATCATCATTTCAGGGTCGTTGAAAGACAAGTCAAAGACTCGACTTTATCATGTTTCATTAATAGTACAGTACTATACGATCTTTACATGTCAACCTTGTTGCCATGATTTTGTACATAAGAACTTATCATTAAAAATTACCTTTAGCACCAGGCTTGTAATCAACTTGTCGAATGCTCAAACTTGTCTAACTCTCAACCTATTCATTAATTAATTAATTTTTCCTTCATTAATTTATCCTGAGATGTACAATGCAGTTTACTTTTTTTTTTTTTTTTTACTTTCACATTAACATTGCTTTATGTTTGAAATCTTTAAAAATAGAAACCACATTTTCAAACCACAAAATGCATCTGTTTCTAGAGTTATGGCTTATGACATGATTAGAATAACTATATAATAAGACTTGCCCTGGTCTCTGTTTCAGTGCTCTGGATGCAGAGAATGAGTTTCTGGTACAGGAGGCATTAGAGAGGCTGATGCACGGTCGCACCGTGTTGATCATCGCTCACCGTCTCTCCACCATCCAGAGCGCAGATGCCGTGGCTGTGCTGGACCAGCACCGCGTGATGGAGATCGGCAGCCACGCCAAGCTCCTTGCCAACGGCCAGGGGCTCTTCCGCAAGCTGATGGAGAAGCAGGCCTTCCTGCAGGCCAAACAGAAACAGGCTCTCTTTAAATAGGAGTAATTTAAAGACAACAGAGTGAGCGCACATAAATTCAAACATGTTTAAAGGTTTTACAATATGTTTGATTGCGTTTTAAGCACTCTGAAATGACTAAGACTGAAATGTAGCTATTTATCATAAACTGCCAAGTAACTGGAAACCAGTTGTATACTGATCATTGTTAATTACAATGGCAGACAGTCACAGCATACATGCTGCGGACATGATTTAATACTCACCCGAGTTACAAAAAACACTGCTTTTTAAATAGTTTTATGCTTTCATAGCCCAAGAAAAACATTAATGTATTTTTAAAAAAAAGCTTTGGAAAAGCTTGAAAGGGATATGAGGTTGATTTGAAATATAAGACTACGTTACTTGATACTACTGCTACTATTACTTGTAATAAATCATGTCAGTCCTTTATTAAGGAACAGGTAATAATCAGTTTATTTAAGTGTACCTAGGCCTTAGTCATGAAACACGAGCAGAATTAATTTCTTTGTAAACTGTACATAAAACCATTCCTAAGTAAACTTGCATTTGATTCAATGGGAAAATTTACACAAGAATGGTTTATGAAAACATAAATTCATTTCATGTACACGAGTTCATTCAGCATATGTTTCATAAGTAATATGGATAATGAAGTATTTTGTGAGGGTGATTACAGAAACAATGGTGCGCATGGGCGTAGCTTGTGGGGGGGCCAGGGGGGCCTGGCTCCCCCATAGCGATTTAAGAATTTTACTAAATATTTATTTATAAAGTTTTCTCTATGAAGTAAAAATTTATATAATGCAGTTAATAATACATGTAAAAGTGAATACGTAAAAGTAAATACATTTTAAATTGTTATTGTAAGTAAATTAATAAATCAAAACAAACTTTTTTTTTAATTTTTTTTTTATTTATTTTTTTAATCAAAACAAACTTAAGGTCTCCCTCAATCTCATTTGCGTAAGAATTGTCACGTGGCGAATCTGCATTTTGGTGGATAATAGACTTAACGGTAATGCTTGCCTGTTGTGGCGAATAAAATGATGTGTAGATTTACTATAGCAAAACTAAAATGTGTTTAAAAGTACGTCTGACCAAATCCACCGGTTCGGTTTGGCCCCCCCAAACTCAAACGTCAAGCTACGCCTTGGTGCGTCTGTCCTTTCTTATCACCTTTGGTAATGACACAGATGTCAGTGAATCGTGCCTAGATCATAAACCGCAAAGCTTTTACTGGGATGTAATCCAACTCCAACCCAGTTACAGTGCCATTGTTATTTGTCAGAAGGAGCACCTGTATGGACCATTGTAAAAGAAAAAAGGATAGATATTATTGTCTCAGTTGTATTTGAGAACAGACACTATGACAGAGGTATTTTAATGTAACTTTTACTTAACCTATATATTTGGATAAGATGAAATCTATTCCGAATTTTAGACAATTTTAATATTTAGTGTGGTAACTTATTAGGTTTCAGTTTGTGAAATGTATATGTTTGGCTGTTGTTTGTTTATTTTCTATTGTTTTATCTGCACTCTTAATAAATTACCTTGAAACATTGATTACTTAAAACACTGCCCTGTCCACATGCCTGTCTTTAAGAACATATAAATGAGTTTAGTTGCCAAAAGAGGGTGCTGTTCACAGTTGAAAATAAATTACTATGTATTTTGGAATCCAAGAGTGACAGCAATAGTGGATTAAACGAAATAGGTAAAAACTCTCAAACAGAATTCGATCTACTATGGCAAAGTACTGTTGATGCAAGCGACATACTACTGTAATCTATAGTCTGTCTCAAATAGTTATGGTCACTACATTGGTATGAATTTTACTACACCTAAATAGTAAAGTGGATTGATTAATTGCCCAAATTGTATCCCTCTCTTAACCTCAGAAACTGAGTCTCCAGCTCTGATTAAGTTGAAGCAGGGAAATTGTAGCTCAGATTGTTTTGTTTGCTGAAGCAGTAAACTGCTTACCCTCAGTGACTGCATACAGCCTTCACTGACTCACTCAGCTCAACATAAGCTCAAGGGCCAACTATGGCAGGATATCTGCTTGCACAGAGACGGGCCTCTTTTGAGTAAAGTATGCAGAGCAGCCACACACCTCCCTGCACTGGAGAGGAAAAAAAAGAATCACAATCAGCATTTTTTGTGTTTTACAATAAAAATATCTATAAAAATCCTTAAAACTAAATAGATGTATTTGAGAAACAAAACAGCATATAAAAACTTTTCTTATTTCTTATTTTAAAACTTAGATTTTCCGAGAATATACACTATAGAGGTCAGAGAAAAATAACAAAAAATAAATAAAAATACCTATCAAGTTATCAATGAAACGAAATAAAATGTGTACAATATTAAGTATACTTATAAGCTTATATCAGCAGTTCAATTCACTTATATTGACTTAATTTATGATTATTGCAAATATGTTTGGCCGGAGAGGTGTTTTCAACATCATTCGCGACAATGAGTCACCTATTAGCTTGTAAAAAACAGCTAACAATTAATACAACTGTTGATACTGTTGAGATTTACTGATGAGATACTGTTTTGCTTTACCAACACTGCGCAAACTATATGAAAATAATGCGATCAAATATTGGTTGTGCACAAATCTCTAAACGTGCTATTTTACAATTGACAGAAATATACTACGAACCACTATGTGGGACAAGGCTGGTAGCAACATCAGTTCCGCCCCCACACCGGGCCTGGAATGATGACTATCAAACCATAAAAGGACAGTCATGCTAACTACGAACCTGGAGACAGTGGGAGACACGCCGCTTCACTAGGAAGTCACCCCTCGCTTACACTGCTAGGGCCTAATATGGTTGAAGGATGGGGAAAACTCCAACTGAACACATGTCACTTATACACATGTCCTCAATAGTGCGCATGGGGACAAACACGAAGAGTATATAAGGTTTTCATGGGCCGGTCAGTCCGTGACTGGATCCATCCGCGGCTGTGTTCTGCACTGAGCTTCATCAGAGAAAGGTAAGACAACTGCATTAGACCCATGCGCTACTAGTGTAGTTTCGTGGACAAGGCGACTTACCTATTATATTTGAAGACAAAGTCTACAAGTTACAGATAAAGAGTTCGCTATAAGTTATAAGATAACCTAGCAAAAGTATGTTTTCATTATATTCATATCATAATTTCTATATTTTGAAGTTGTCACTGGCAGTGTTGATAATTTGTATACTTAATGTGACAGCATGTAAGAATCATATATTAGAAAATAAATTTGTACTTCTATAAAATATTAGAAATATCACGATTCTAAGGGCTATATAGATTTATGACAAAATGCTAACTTAAAATGTTACATTCTCACTACACTCTCTTGCTCAATGGTTATTGATTTGGATTGATTGGTTGCAGTATAGCTTTACCCTTGTACACTAAAAAAAAGTCAACCAAACTTAAACATTTAATTGTAATTGTTGCCTTAAATTAAAATAAATAAGTTAATTCGCTAAATCATAATTGCAGCTATTATTTGCTCTTTTAAACATTTAGAATTTCATTACTGATTAATAAAATAAAGCTAAAAACTCTGACTTAGAAAATGAGACATGAAACTGACTCATAAAACTCATGAAATAAAGTTCATGAAAACATTTTTGCAGTGTATAAATTGATCAGTGCATTGTAGAATCACTTAATTCAATTAATCTTTTTGCATAAAGTTGCATCCAATCCAGTATTTGTCAATCTAGTTAGAAATTGTAACTATTTTACAAGTTATGTATGATTTTATAAGAATTCATATGATGTGATTCATACGGAAACATACGATTTTTATAAATAAAGCATGGCGGTCAACCCCTAAAACTAACCATCAGTGGATGTAAGCAGATTGTACTAAAATCTGTGATTGAAATTGTACGAATTCATAAAATTAGCCACCAATTCACTAAAAAAGTTAGAAACTGCTATGACTGTGTGCTGATATGTTCCTCATTAGACTCCATCAAGATGTGTGACGACGACGAGACTACCGCCCTTGTGTGTGACAACGGTTCAGGCCTGGTCAAGGCTGGCTTTGCCGGTGATGATGCCCCCAGAACTGTCTTCCCCTCCATCGTTGGTCGCCCCCGTCACCAGGTTTGTTCAGCTGCATTTTGGCCTTTGTAAATATCATTCATAAGCATAAGCTACTGCAACATTTAAATATTGTGACATTAAAAATACCCATTTTTTCCTCCAGGGTGTCATGGTGGGTATGGGTCAGAAGGACTCATAGGTAGGAGATGAAGCTCAGAGCAAGAGGGGTATCCTCACTTTGAAGTACCCCATTGAGCATGGTATTATTACCAACTGGGACGATATGGAGAAGATCTGGCACCACACCTTCTACAACGAGCTCCGCGTCGCCCCTGAGGAGCACCCAACTCTGCTGACTGAGGCCCCTCTTAACCCCAAGGCTAACCGTGAGAAAATGACCCAGATCATGTTTGAGACCTTCAACGTCCCAGCCATGTATGTGGCCATTCAGGCTGTGCTGTCCCTGTATGCTTCTGGCCGTACCACTGGTGAGACAATTATTTTAACATTAACCACTCACATTAATCATATATGTTGAAGATCTGATTTACAAATAATTTTATTGTATATAACAAAATGTGCTAATTTTTTCTGACCCATTTTTTCTATATTTTAGGTATTGTGCTGGACTCTGGTGATGGTGTGTCCCACAATGTCCCCATCTATGAGGGTTACGCTCTGCCCCACGCCATCATGCGTCTGGATTTGGCTGGTCGCGATCTGACCGACTACCTCATGAAGATCCTGACCGAGCGTGGTTATTCTTTCGTCACAACTGGTAGGAAAATGCAGTTTGACAATTTCTGTGTTGTATTCTTCTGTTTATCTCAACAGCTCAGAATTTTTCTTCAGATGTGTCTTTCGATTAATTTTTGTTACATTTGTTTAGGGATACACAATATTTCAGTACCATAATGGTTATTGGCCAAAGTTTTTTTTTTTTTTTATTGTATCAGTCATTGTATTGGATATACACTACCGTTCAAAGTTTGGGGTCATTGAGTTTTTTTTATTTTTTTGAAGAAATTAATAGTTTTACTGTTTTTGCTATATTTTTGATTAAATAAATACATCTGTGGTGACCATAGGAGACTTCTTTCAAAAACACTTATCTATACCAAACTTTTGAATGGTAGAGTATATCGGCTAATATTGGATAATTGTGCATGCTCAATTCTCCTGTTTTTTTTTTTTATAAAACACTTAGAGTTAACCTTTAATAATTTAATAACACCTTTTGGCTTGTCAGTATCTGCCAGAATTTTATTATGGTGCATCCATTTGTTATTTGTTCTGCTATGTTAGAAACAACTGACTTACTTAAAACTCTTTATAGCTGAGCGTGAGATTGTCCGTGACATCAAGGAGAAGCTGTGCTACGTGGCTCTGGACTTTGAGAATGAGATGGCCACTGCCGCCTCTTCCTCTTCCCTGGAGAAGAGCTACGAGTTGCCCGACGGCCAGGTCATCACCATTGGTAACGAGCGTTTCCGTTGTCCAGAGACCCTCTTCCAGCCTTCTTTCATTGGTGCGTAAAGACAAACACTATTATAAAGTGCTGAATTTTCCATACAGCTCTTAGTTTTATTAATAAGGTGTTTCTAAACAGGTATGGAGTCTGCTGGAATCCATGAGACCGCCTACAACAGCATCATGAAGTGCGACATTGACATCAGGAAGGACCTGTATGCCAACAATGTCTTGTCAGGTGGTACCACCATGTACCCAGGTATTGCTGATCGTATGCAGAAGGAGATCACTGCCTTGGCCCCCAGCACAATGAAGATCAAGGTAATGCATATGTGGTTATCCTTTAACATGGTCCCACTCTCCACAATGCATCACTAACCTGTTCATGTGTCTCCTTATACTGACAGATCATTGCCCCACCTGAGCGTAAATACTCTGTATGGATCGGTGGCTCCATCTTGGCTTCCCTGTCCACCTTCCAGCAGATGTGGATCACCAAGCAGGAATACGATGAGGCAGGCCCCAGCATTGTTCACCGCAAGTGCTTCTAAATCCATCATCTGCATCTATTTACTGTGGAATATGCAATAATGGAGAATACATTCATCATTATGGGACAGCTTTGGTACAAATTTATTTTGTACCCATGTGTTACTTGATGAACATACCCTGGATTACCAAGCAGGAACACGATGAGGCAGGCCCCAGCATTGTCCAAACAAACACAATCAAGATCCAGAAGACCATTATACCATGTTATCTATCACAAGACTGTAATTTGTACATAAATAGTCATTAATTTATTGAAGTCCATTATTTGGTATTTGGCTTTTGTGCCATGTTTGTGTTAATAAATTGTTTGACTTGACTGCATAGTGCATACCATAATGATCTAGAGTGTTGCTGCAAAGGAAAATAGGAAATTCCTAGTTAGAAAAAGTAAGTTCCACTACGGTAATTATTTTCTAATTACATATAGCTAATACAGTCAAATTCTCAGCGGAGTTTGCTTAGTGCTCAAATTATTTATGTTTTTGAAAATTGAAGTCATCAGATGGTCACACATGCTCATTTAACCCTTCCAATATTCCTGAAAATAATGAAAGTTGACCTCCGTCTGACCTCACTGTAATGTGCTACATTTGCTTCCCGGGAAAACCAGGGTGAGATCCTGACCAATCAAATAGAATAAATAATTAAACTATAATAATAATAATAATAAAAACAATTTCTTTAAAATTATTAACTTTTTTTCAAGCACTGACACAATTTATTTCAGAATTTCACAAGTCATAAAACTAAAATGTGCATAGTTTAAATTCCTTGAGGTCAAAGGTGACTCTTTGGGGTGGTTTTAAACAAATAACTTGTTTTAGTTTTGTGAAAAAAGATTTTGATGTGATCTGGTTTAGCCATGTGAGTTGCTAATCAGCAATATTGCAAAAGCACCACAGACAGATAGATAGACAAACAGATAGATAGACAGATAGATAGATAGACAGACAGATAGATAGACAGAGAGACAGATAGTATGTTCGTGAGCCTATTTAGCGCAGTGTAACGTGTTTTGGTTTTGACAGTTCGAAACGCTGTTCAAAAGTTATAAATAGTTATATATTATAATTAAAAAATACCTTTAAGCCCCCTCAACCTTTTCCTTTGAACTCCTTTTGGGAGGTCAAGCTTTAACCGTAGACAACACCTGTTGATGTCTTCTCGTGATCTGCAGCGCCTTTAATTACCACAGGGCGGAGCTACAACCGTGTTTTACAAAGCAAGCTTGACGTCTGCAGACAACAAGCGCCATCTATTTCCCTCGTCACTGCCTAAATCAAAACGGTAAGTAAATAGATTATCAAAAAAAACAAAAAAAAACCCGGCTCAGATTAGTGTTGACAGGTGTTTATGCGTTTACTTGCCTCCGCTCACTGCCTGCTGTCACATGAACATTCGCTTTAAACACTAGTCGACGTAGTAATGCAGCGTTAACCAGGTAGTCACAAATTAGTGTGGTGTGGGGACTTTAATGCCCACAGTACGATATGGGGTAGTGTAAAGAATGATCAAAATGGAAATATTATAGAAGATATGCTGGAGTGGAGCAGGTTAGTGTGTTTGAATAATGGTAAAGCAACAAGGTTTGATGTTGCACGCGGTCACTAGTCTGCGATAGATTTAACTCTAGTTTCAGATGAATTGGCTAGGAAATGCACATGGGAAGTGTTGGAACACAGTACTATAGGAAGTGATCACTTCCCAATTTGTTGTAAAATAGGATTAGAAGTGGAACAGATAGAGATAAACAAAATTCTTAGATGGAAGTTTAAAACTGCTAACTGGGAGAAATTCAAAGAGATGTGTGAAATAAGAATGCTAGAAATGGAAGAAATACATGATAATATAGAGGAATATAGTGAACAGTTAGTTAAAATTTTATATAGTACAGCAAAAGAAGTAATTGGAAAAAAAGAAGGAATAAAAGGAAAGAAAACAGTACCTTGGTGGACAGACAAATGCAGCGATGCTATTAGAATTAGGAACAGAATGCTTAGGAGGGTCAGGAGGTCCTTTTTCTTTGATGACCTGATCAATTATAAGAGAGCACAGGCAGCTGTAAGGAAAGTTATCCGTGCATGTAAAAGAGATTATTGGAGAAAATTCTGTGATAATATTGGAGGAAAAATAGAAGTTAGTGAAATATGGGGTATGATTAGGCGGATGGGAGGAATACAAAAATATAACAATATACCAAGTTTAATAAGTGAAGAAAGACCAATAATAACGGATACGGAAAAAGCAGAAGTGTTGGCACAATCTTTTGTCAAAGTGCACAGCAACAGAAATATTTCTGATGGAATGAGAAGATCCAGAGAACTTTTAATAAAAGAGAATC
>NW_015633185.1:1077909-1117631 GCF_001515625.1 Sinocyclocheilus rhinocerous | reverse complement strand
AACTTTGGAAGTAGGAAGGAGGACACAATAATATCTAGACTCCGTATTGGTCACACAGCTCTTAATCAATCATTATTTATTATTGGTAAACATGAATCAGGTAATTGCAATAATTGTGGTATACCAGAGACTGTGGAACATATCCTATTACATTGTGAAGCATATGAAAGAGAAAGAATGCGATTAATAGAAGAATTAAGTTTGTTGAATATTGAAAGAATAACAATTAAGACAATACTAGAGTATGCTCCAGCACAGTATAAAGTCTATAATGCAATTATTAATTATTTGAAAGCAATAGGTTTAATAAATAGAATTTGAAGATCACATAATGAAGTATATAAAATAATTGTATCCTTGTGTAATACTCCTTTGGTCAAACTAAAGGTTATTTGATTCATTGTTTTATTTTAATTGTTTTATTTTTTATTTTATTTTTTTCTATATGCTGTCACCAATATACGTCATGCTCCACACTCCAGTCCAGTAGGTGGCGGAAATGCACCTTTTAAGTGGGTTTGCCAACCGCCATTAAAAAGAAAAGAAGAAGAAGAATGCAGCGTTAACGTCTGTGTAAACTACTGTACCGCGCGCTGTTTGATTTCGTTCAGGTAGTCCTTGTGTCACACGCTGATGTTCAACGTTGACTACTTAAAGCTCTTTCGTTTCTCGGTTCAGCATACTATCGATGGCAACACATTATATATGACACGTATTATAATTCGCTAATGTCTTTGTCTTATTCGTGTGTTTTGGATTAATGAACTGTATTATTGAAGTCAACATTCATGTTTAGTGTCACCTTATAAACCCTAATCTGCAAATACGTTAAGAGATTCAGAGAGCTCTGAGATGACGCCATGGTTTAAGTAGGCGTGCATATGAAGGGGGCGTGTCTAAGGAGCGCCATTTACAGCTGGCCAGCAATTGGCTTTCGCTTGTCTATTAGAATTCTGTTGCCATAGTGATTTGGTTTAAATGTCTGGCGCGAGAGGTGAGCGGATTCAGGATAGACTCAGAATTGCATAATTCAGTTTCAGTAGACTACTACTTTGCTATATAATGTACAATTTCTCTATTTTTTCTGCAGTCAAACGATAGTGAAATATGGTGAAGCGAATTCGGTCCGAATACATGAAGAAATTTAAAGATCCGAAATGGGACACTTACGCAAAATGTTATGAGGATTTGCTGAAGTACAGATTGTCGAGACGGCTGTTGGAGCAAGCGCACAACCCCTGGTTTTGGGGAGAATGGGGGAGCGAGACGGGCTCCAGTGGTAAATCTACTTCTCTAAATCAGAATAAAGTTGAACCTGAGAGGATCCATGATAAGAAAGCAGAACAATCTGCATGTGTGACACCAGAACCAGCAGCTGAACCAGAACCACAGGCAGAAGTACTGAGCAGAGGCACTACAGACACCAGTAAGTCCCGAGCTACAGGCTGTTATCTACTATTTTTAATCTTTTATATTATTCATATCTTTATAAAATAGTCTGTGTACTAGTGATGTTGTTAACTAAATCTTAAAAAATAGTTTTCGTTAATTGAAATAAATCTGAATAAATGTCAATATTAAATACAAGTATTAGAACAAAATGTCCATTTTAAAAACCTGAAAGAAAATTGCCAAAGGAACTGAAAAAGTTATTGAAACTAAAATGAAAGCTAAATAGAAATATATATATTAAAAAAATTGTCACAAAAGTACATAAAATTAAAGTTTAAACTAAAATAAAACCTGATAATATAAAATGAATAGTTTTTCTAATACTTATATTTATTTGCACTGCCATTTAAAAAAATTATCTTTGTGAATTTCTAACTTTCATTTAATATTAATATTTATGGTAGTAACAATACAGCTAGTATCATAAACACCTAGAATATCATGACATGCAGAGAGAAACATATAATTTTCAGCCCGTTTATATTAGAGAACCTCGCTTTACCTTATTGAAATTGACAATTTAGCATAATTTGCAAAATAATGTTCAAAACACAATGGAAAACTCGTCTTATTCAATGGATTTACAATGGAAAACTAAATAGCAAGGCATAAAGACAAGAAATTGTGGTACTTAATGAAAACTGCTTTATTAAAACACTTTTCAAAATGTAAAATTCCATGCAGATCTCTGTCTATTATCAACAGAGCTAGTTACCAGAGTTGCTGAGCAGAGTCATCAAGAGGGGGAGGAAGAGAGAGCCAGAGAAAGCTCTCCTGCTCTCAATCCAGAAACTGACACGCATATCCTCAACACACCAAAGAGCAAACGCCGCTCCTCACACAAGTATACAAGATCGAAGGTCAAGCCTCATGCAAACAAAGACCCTGAAAAAGAAAATCGTCACCCTTTTGCCCTGTATGGTGCAGGAGAGAGGCAGACAGATATGGCTTCCAAGAAAACCCATAATGTTGGTGCTGCAGCATCAACTGCAGAGGTGAGGATCCTTTCTGGAAGCATACCATATCATAAGAGAGCACTGACCAGTAAGAAATTTACTGGGGAAAAAATAGTAATATAATAAAAACTACTACAGTTTGGTTAACATAAGTAGTTACATGCTTAGTTTTCATCATTGGGACTTTAAAGGGATCATTCACTCAAAAATTTAAAATTCTGTCATTATATTACTATTATTTTAAAGGAATATCTTTGAAAGTCAATGTGGTCCAATCCTGTTTTGTAAGTAAATGATGACAGAATTTAAATTTTTGGGTAAAATATTCCTTTAAGTACTCATTTGCTTATCGTTATTCATGCATACTACATGCAGTGTTTCTTCTGTCTAGATCCATGAGTCAGCGTTGCGAGTAAAAACCAGACGGGAGGTGGAAAAACATTTGAAGAGATTTGGCAAACAAAGAGCCAGATCTGCTGACTTTGAAAATAACAGAAATAAGGTTGTCCCCGATTTCAACCCCTGGATGACGGAGTACATGCACTGCTTTTCAGCTCGTTCTCGGTAGTATTGCTTTCTGAAATCCTTTGAAAATGTCAGTGTCTATCTAACCCTCTCAGGCTAATCGACTTAAAACACTTCACATGATGACTGGCGCATCTGTCCAGCTCACTTCCCGTCTTCCAGAATGGGCCACAATGAATTATAACTCAAGGGTTTTTTAGGGGTTTATTTACACCATGGATATGTTGCATTTACTGGTACATATCAAACATGAAAACACCATCCATTGATGCTACAGGGCAAATTGTTAAACAATCACATGCCTTGTTGCATGATTTTTGTAGGGCTGCGTAGATTTACAGGCCATGAGATTTACCAGTGTCTCTTTGCACTTTTAGCCTATTAATAAGTGTTCAGTAATTGTCAGACAATTATAGACACATAATGTGATGTATTGTAATGTTGTGTATTACCTTCATTGTGTTAATAGGTTTAATGTAAAGAAATCTGTTTTGTACTTTACAGAAATCATTGGCACCAACATGAATCTTTGTAATCTGTTATAGTCTCACATTGGCAATCGATCCGTTATATTAATATCTGCTTTCTTTGATATGAGATGTATTATATTTTACTTGTATATTCACACTGAAGGTGCATTCCATGTGGTATTGCATCAGAACAGTAATATTACATAATGTAAAAAGTCACTGGTATCTGAAGCATGAAACATACACGGCAAAATGACAAATCAAGTTTGAATGAGACCATACACAGCAAAAGCAATTCCAGCTGTACATCAAGCATAACTTTCAGTGTGATGTTATTTGGTTTTTAGTAGCACTCAGGTATTTCTTGTATTTTATGTCATTTATTATTGAGAAATGATGATATTGGGATATTTGTACACCGTTTATATAAGGGTATTGAACTAAATTTGACTATTTTTAGTTCATCTCTGAACAAATGTGTTGTGTGAACAAATGTACAGGTATTTTTTTCCCATATCACATCTTCATAGTGAATTATGTCATGTACTATGTGAAGTGTTGGTTTTAGGGTAAAAACAATGAAGCCATAATGTTTACGAGCTACATTAATATGATTAATATCCATTCCACTGTCTGTTATGGAAGCAGTTGGGAAGGATATTAAAATATAAGCGTTTAGGTTACTGCCTGTGAAACTGAGATGTGTTTAAATGTGATGAGTTTTTTTTAAACACTTTCTTTATAAGGACACAGTATGGTAGTAAATGTGACCGTGGACCACAAAACCAGTCATAAGTTGCACGGGTATGTTTGTAGCAATAGCCAAAAATACATTGTATGGGTCAAAATGATCGATTTTTCTTTTATGCCAAAAATCATTAGGATATTAAGTAAAGATAATTTTCCATGAAGATATTTTGTAAATTTCCTACCATAAATATATTAAAACTTAATTTTTGATTAGTAATATGCATTGCTAAGAACTTTATTTGGACAAATTTAAAGGCGATTTTCTCAATATTTAGATTTTTTGCACCCTCAGATTCCAGATTTTCAAATAGTTGCATCTCGGCCAAATATTGTCCTATCCTAACAACCCCTACATCAATGGAAAGCTTATTTATTCAGATTTCAGATGATGTACAAATCTCAATTTTGAAAAATTTACATTTATGACTGGTTTTGTGGTCCAGGGTCACAAATGTGTCTGTTTTTAGTCTTAACTTTTTTAATAGGTTGCTGTTAATGGTGTTAAAGTAAAAGAAAGTATAACATTTTTTATAAGTGTATTATGGTTGTAAAAGTAGTTCTCATGTTTGTAGGTAAGGAAGTTTGTTCACAGGCTTGCTGCAGTAATATATGAAACTCTTTTCTCACCAATGCACAAGGCAGATTTTTATATTGCCAACTCATTACCGCATGCAGTTCCTGGACATCAGGATTCTGCAAGCTTGCCCAGACCTAATCCATGTGTCAGATCCAAGGAGCACTTAATTTTTTTTTTAATTTCATTAATTTGTTGCATGAAGAAAGCTGTCCAGAAAGTTTTACACAAATTACACTTATTTTACAAACACTGATTTTACATTAATCAGCTAAATTGTACATTTGATTGGGTAAGTTTTAAATCAAATCTTAATTCTTCACATCAGTGCTACAGAATTTATTTATTTAGATTTTTTTGAGGTCGATGTAAAGTGTCGACACAAGATTAATGAAAAACCAAGAACCAACTACCATTCAGTGCAGTGTTAAACATGACTATTGGCAATTGTCCCATTTTACATTTTTACAAACATAAAAGCTTGATAGAAAGACATAATGACAAGCATTATGAAGTCAAGTCCACAATGATTTATCATTAATTTTCAGTGCAAGCTTATTTGAGATATGTTCACTTAAAATGTATAGAGAAGTACAGGGGACAAGTAGATAAAAATAAGAAAATACATTTTCTCAACAAAACAAAACAAAAAAAAGGAGAGAAAAACAACACAATCTATTTTCGAAAACAAAGAAATCGGTTTAAACACAGTGTCATTCCAACAGACACCTTAAAATGGGACTGCAGCACAAGAATGCTTTACAATAAATATAGAGCATGTAACACTGATTTTGAAGCTGTTCATACTGACAATGTATTACAGTGCGATATGAAGGTAAGTGTGCACTGGCCCTTAAATTTAAACAAACATCCTAGCATCCTTTCCTAAAACATACGAACCAAAAAATAAAATACAACAGACATGGAAAAAAAATAAAAAGCAAATAAAAGGGAAACAATGTGTTAGCAAGATAATGCACGATAAACTCCATTGATAAGATTTACAGGTGCGTGCCATAAAGCAGGGATACAGTATGCCTAAGCTATATATATGCTATATATAGTCATTTATGAATATGTCGTAGCACTGCAACCATGAAACGTGCTCCACGGTGATAATAGAAACTCTTCTCTACACAACATCTACATATGGAAGAGGGAAAGACAGGGCAGGGGCTCAGTGCAGTATTCTCAGGGACAAGGGCCGGGTCTTTTAGCTACCCTCAGGGTTTTGGGTACCACAGATGTCTTGGCTTGGGCCCGAGGGGGACAGTAAACATTTTCCAGAGCCTTCTGGAGCACAGGGGGTCCCCCAGCATGTCAGAACAGGAGTAAAAGTAAGGTGAGGGAAACAGTCACTCCACCATGATGAGCCGTACGTCAAACTCCCCACTAATGTCCTCCTCCTCGTGTTCACAAAACCTGCCTTGGCCAAAGGACACAGAAAAAGTGCAGGTGATCATATAGACAGAGCCCTTTCTTCTTGTCTACAAACTGAAGGAGCTGCTTCCTAATCAGCTTGGATCTTCCTCTGGACACCTTGAATCTCTATTTCTAGCTCGCATTCCAAATAAGGCCCCTCAGAAACCCTGGAAAGCATTTGGGAGGATCTGGAGTTAAATATATCCATTCCCCTGACACTGTTTCTCATGTGGCATTTGACTGATAAGAGGGTGAAGGGGTTTGAAGGACTTGTTTGTCCTCAAGAGGGCCTGGAGAAGGTGAAACATTTGGCCATTTGTATGTGTGTGTGCTGGTGCTGCATCATCGTCACTCATTTGTAAGGCATGCAGAGGCAAACTTGAGCAGTGTTTGGTGGGTGTCAGTAACAAAAATAGCACCTCTTCTTGAAGAGAGCTCCTCCCTGCTAGGGCATGCCAAATACAGTAGAGATGCTGTGGGGCACCTATCAACATCCTTTTACAGACAGCGGTGAAAGGAAAGGCGCTGATTTTCAGACACAATGTATGGAAACACTTTGACTAAAGCTAAGATTATGTTTTTTTTGGTATCACTTTACAATACAGTTCAGTTCATTACCATTAGATAATACATTAGGAAACAACACTTTTTAAAGCATTTAATAATCTAGGTTCATTTACAAATATATAATTTTTTATACAACCATAAATGTAAAAACTGAATTAGTATACATACTATTCAAAAGTTTGGGGTTGGTAAGATTTTTGAATGTTTTTTGGAAGAAGTCTCTTATCCTCACCAATGCTGCATTTATTAATATTTTTTATTTTATTAAAAAAAAAAAAAAAAACTGTAATATTATTTCAATTCAAAATAACTGTTTTCTTTTTTAATATATTTTTAAAGAAATTTTATTCCTGTGATGTCAAAGCTGAAATGTCAACATCATTACTCCAGTTTTCCGTCTCACATGATCCTTCAGAAATCAATCTTGAGATTTTCAGCTCAAGAAACATTTCTGATTATTATCAGTGATGAAAAAGTGTTTTTACTTTTGAATGGCAATTTACGTAGAAATCAACATGAATCAAGATTAGTAAATGCTGTAAAAGTATTGCATTTGCTAAAATAAAGAACCTCACTATAAAGTGTTACCAGAATTTTTTACCATAAAAAGGGAAACGAACAACATCCTTTTTCAGAGGAAAAGGGTAATGAGAAAATCCAAACTAGTCGTGAGCAGAAATTAATGCAAAATAATTAAGTTATTGGAGAAATTGGGCCTCATTCAAAAAACACAACCAGTAAAGGTCTTAATTAATAAAAAATTCATTTCTGTAATATCTCATTCAATTCAATGCAACAATCTATATAAAAATGGTTTTAAAAACGATTACCACATAAATGTTACGTTCATATTTTCAGACCCATTGTTTTGTATTATTTTTTTATTTCACCTTAGATTCTTATATTGTTAACATTTAAGTGAAAAATGCAATCATTTAAGAAATGAAAATAGTGAGGAAAAAGTGAGAGAAAAATGAAAGTTCAAGCTAAAGACTGAAAATTTCAAATATGATTCAATTATTGAAAAAACAACAAGGACACTGAACAGAAAATAACCGTTACCACACCGAACAAGACACTTAAATCTAACATGCAGGGAATGATGTTCTGAGACATGTGAACAACTGTATCTGATTAAATCTGATTGCAGCACAGCTATTTTTAGTGGATGTTGCCGCTGTGAGTGGTACAGAGTGCCAGTGGAGGAAGAACAGTACTATTACCACCCTCATACATTCAAACTGTCACACTCATATCAGACCTTTTTCCTTTTAAGATATAAGATATCAAGGTTATAATATTAGCAACAAGTAGAAAATTAGTATCAAAGAATAAACATAACAAATGATTGCACTTCACAATGTTAAAAAAGTACTGAAACCCCATAGGACAGCTTCTAATATTTAAACCTCGGATCTGAAAAGTAAGTAGAGAGAGGAAGTAAACCCTCTGGACCTTCACCTGGTTGGTCAGCTGACTGGGATCTGTGTTAACAGCCACACTCCTGCACGCTCCCTGCTTGAGCCCATCTGGGAGAACGCAGCTGCCGCAACGCTGCATCTCCGTACTGGATTCCTGAACCCATCCGCTCCGGGTCCAGCTCGCCTACACAACCAAATGACAAGCACAGCAGCTCGATTCAAATGTTTTTGTAAGCTTATAAGCAACAGTAAAAGGCACTGGTATTTTTGTACCTGACTCTATTTTGTTAAGGATTTTCCGAGCACACTGGACAAAAGCTTCCTCCACGTTCTCCCCTGTTAGAGCACTGGTCTCCAAAAACATGAGCTCTGAAAGCAAAGATATAAACAATTACATCTGTTTTGTTAAATTAATCATATTCACTGAATGCAGTCTCAAAAAAAAAAAAAAAGTTCAAGAATGTGATTATATTGCAAAACATTCTATAATAGCGTTTATTTAGTATTATTTATATATTATTCTAGTATTTATTCATATTTTGAAGTGGATTTTATTTTTGTATTTTCATTTTGAGTAATTTTGTTATGTTCTTTTATAATTTTTATTAGTTTTTTATTTCTATTTTGCTTTCATTTATTTAGATTTGGCTGGAAAGGTTTTCTTTATTTTCATTTAGTTGCCATGGCAACATTTCCAAATGTCCGTTTTCCATTTAGTATTTCTATTTTATTTCAGCTTTATTTAAATGAATGCAAACAATTGTAATAATTTTAGTTAACAATAACACCACAGATCTACAAACACTCAGTATATCTACAATGGTAATGCACTAATAACCAATCACTGTTTTGCCTCTGAAAAAAGCCCTAGTGATCTCAATGCAGACAGTTGTGAGTCTATACTGGTTCACTAGTGAGCTCTTCATGTTTATGTTAGTAATACTATCCTGTAGTGACCTCTAGTGGTAAAGTCACAATATGAAAGCAGATACATTGTCAAATACCTCATTTTGAGCTATAAACATGCTTTAAAGGATATTATGGATAGAGGACTTGTATATTAGCCAAAAGCAATGGTTTTAAGTTAAAAACATCTTAATGATGGATTTCTTTATTACAAACACACAGATTTTCCCTTCACCAGATGTTAATTGATGGACTGGAGTCGTGTGGATTATTGTGATGCTTTTATCAGCTGTTTGAACTCTCATTCTGATGGCACCCATTCAAATAATTAGGTGCCACTACAATTCACTACAGTTGTTACCAGCCGGGAACTGCTTGTCTGACATACGCACCATTCTCTTGAGCGAAGCGCGAGGCCTCCAGAAAGGTGACTTCACGGTCAGCATCCAGATCTTTCTTATTTCCACACAGTATGATCACTATGTTCTGGCTGGCCAGCATCCTGGCATCTGTCAGCCAGTTGGTCAGAGCGTTGTATGTTTCTCGACTAACACCCAGAGACAGAAAGCGTGAAAAATCTATGCACTTCAGGATCTATAAACACATACCATAGTATAGCTCTAGGTAAATGTCCAGAAATATATGAATATCTGAGAAAAAAAAGAGCAATACACAATATTATGCAGATGCACTGGATAAACAAGTGTGACTTTACCTAGTGATGTCATACACGAGAAGAGCCCCTGCTGCCCCTCTGTAGTAGCTGCGTGTTACAGACCTGAGGAGAACAAACGTTAAGCCTCTGTAACATCAGCAAAAGTTTGTGATAACGGACGGTCAAATCTAGTGATAAACCAATATATCAGCCAAACAATTAAGTGGCTGATATTTGGTCATTTTAGAGATTAATGGAATTTGCCATTAGTTTCAGAAATAGATAATACTTCTCTTTTTCCCCAAATACACTACCATTCAAAAGCTGGGATTATTTTTAATCCTTTTATTCAACAAAGACGCAATCAACAATCAACAATCAATAATAAGCACCAAATCGGCATATTTGAATGGTTTCTGGAGGATCATTTGAGACTGAAGGCTGGAGTAATGGCTGCTGAAAATTCAATATTGTCATAACAGGAATAAATTATATATTAAACTGGAAAACAGTTATTGTAAATTGTAAAAATATTTCACAATATTGCTGTTTTTTACTGTATTTTTAATCAAATAAATGCAGCTTTGATGAGCATAAGAGGCATCCTTTAAAAATATTAAAACATCTTACTGACACCAAACTTTGGACTTTAATTAACTTTGAGTTAATTTTGAGTACATATGCGAAATAAATGCTTGCTTAAAGGCTGAACTGTCATTCACAAACACATTTAACTTCAAACAAAATAATCAATGAGGGAAAAAAATGTAGGGTGAGATTTATTTTTCATCTGGAATTCATTAAATTGTGAAAAGTACTAGAATGAAAAAAGCGAATGCATGTGCTAAAGTAAGTGCTAAAACATTCACGTCCAAATGATGTTACTGACATTAAATAGTACTCTGGATTGTATATTGGTATTATATCAGCAATCAGCCACCCTGCCGTCTAGATAACGTCACTAGGCGCTGCAAAATCAATCTCAATTGACCGCTAGTCAAATCACATCTGCTCACAATAGCAGGACTGTATGGCTCAGATCTCCTCCAACATTAGCCAGACTGACACATTTCTGTTCAACCTTTTTACTGAATGACTACAACATATTATCTGCTATGAGGTATTAAGATTCATAATTCTGAAATAAACATGTAAGACAATATTTTAATGCATTAATGTATAAAATGAGCTGCAGCAGCAAAAGGAAAAAAGGAAAAGGAAAAACAGCTCTTCTCAGTGCTGTTTGAAGAAGACAATAACTGCATATTTTGCTTTAAGCTATCTTGTGCTTTTTTTATATATATAATTATGTAGCTGTAACAAAAAACTGTTTTTACTTTAACAGTGAAAGAAAAATAGCTTTAGCACAGGGGCATTGTGCAATGTTGTTATTGTTAACTAAAGCTATTAATAAAAAAAACTACATACATTTACATATATATATATATATATATATATATATACACACATATATTACAATTATATACATATTAGAATTATATAACATTTAAAATTTTGTTTTACAAATTAACTAAATTCAAGATAAAGTACTAAAATTTCTAAAACTGAAATAAAAACAAAGCTAAATAAAAATATGAAATAAAAATGATAAAACAAATTTACTAAAACTTAAAACTTAAATTAAAATAATATATTTTGTATATACTTTTTTATATAATAATTTGTCATTTTTAAGGGGACACCAGTGGCACATTTGGATTAATTGTTCCTCTGTGCAAGTAAAAAAAAAACACATAGTTAATAATATACTTTTGACTTTTTAATAAGTCTCAAAGCTAAGTATAAATAAATACACACACACAAAAACTAAATAAACAAAAGGCGATTTGTGTGACATCAGCGTATTTTCATTTTAAACGTGCTGAGGCTATTTCGGCTCTA
Source organism: Sinocyclocheilus rhinocerous (assembly GCF_001515625.1). Classification (NCBI taxonomy): domain Eukaryota; kingdom Metazoa; phylum Chordata; class Actinopteri; order Cypriniformes; family Cyprinidae; genus Sinocyclocheilus; species Sinocyclocheilus rhinocerous. Next base: position 1,106,031 of record NW_015633185.1, on the reverse strand, counting down.
AGGAAGCTGCTGGTAAATGTTCAGTGGAAGTGGAAATCAAGTGCATGTTGATAGCGCTGACAAATGAATCTGCGCAAGGTACTATAAACTCCTACATGCAATTTGGACTCGTCATCTTGTGAATCACTCCCTCACCAAATGCTCCACCATCTGACTGCCTGAGAATAAATCTGGAAATTATCATCATAAGCCAAATCTTACAGTGGTCCTTACAAACATGGCCAATCCAATAGAGAAACAGTTCTAGAAATACGACACCGCCGTATGAACACACCTGAAACGCTCCTGTCCTGCTGTATCCCAGATCTGGAGCTTGACAAACTTAGAGGCATACTGACACATTTCATTGAAGAAATTAGATGTGTTAATGTGCATACAGTTACTTCTTTGCAGGTGTTGATGCTATGTAGATGGATCTAACTGCCTACATATTCAACAAATTATGTGGCACTTTATGTTGCAGTATATCAAGAGTTTTCAGTTACTCTACAGGTCGTTTAAATCTGAGCCCTTATATATAGAATCAATCCACTCTTTATGACACTAATAGCATAAACAGCACAGACACAACCAGATTCCTGATTTTTTTTATCAGAGCCTTGCAGAACAACATATGGCTTGTTAGTTTAAGGTGACTGGGAAAATACACCATGCGTTGTGCGGTGCATTAACAGTGAGGGTTTTCACTGGGTGCCTACATCTGCGATCAGTGCGTCGGTGTTTCTGTCTTTTCAAACGCAGCATGCTCTTAAGCGGCTGTTTATCCTGTAGCACAGTATCCTCTGTGCAGACAAATGCTAAAGATTTAACTCTGGGATTAAGTAGCACACTCTAAATCACAACCACACTGAATACCACTGCTGTGTTCTGTCCAGAAAAGGAGAAAGCTGCTTGACAGATTAACGTGGTGAAAAGGAAGAAAAGTTTCTCTAGACACTGAGCTTATATGAGCCCCGTGTTGGATATGTAAAGTCACTGGACTTTTTTCTTTGAAAGTTTGCATAGTAGTGTTTCATTTCATGAATGATTCTTTGTTTTAAACAAATCATTCTTGTTCACTAACTTACACAAACTGACTCGTTCACTCGTTCAAAAGCTTCTTCCAAAATCAATCACTCATCCACTCATTCACTTTATTTTGTACACAGTAAATGACACATATAGTGCACTATGGCACGATTTCACAGCTTCTGCCTTTAGAAGTGCGTGACTAATTTCCAGACTGACTATAGAAAGCTAAGAGCATATTGCATTATATAGCATATAGAAAGGAGAATTTGATTAATTAGACCTAATGAACAAACATAAAACTTAAAACTTAAATTAAAATAATATATTTTGTATATACTTTTTTATATAATAATTTGTCATTTTTAAGGGGACACCAGTGGCACATTTGGATTAATTGTTCCTCTGTGCAAGTAAAAAAAAAACACATAGTTAATAATATACTTTTGACTTTTTAATAAGTCTCAAAGCTAAGTATAAATAAATACACACACACAAAAACTAAATAAACAAAAGGCGATTTGTGTGACATCAGCGTATTTTCATTTTAAACGTGCTGAGGCTATTTCGGCTCTAAGGAAGCTGCTGGTAAATGTTCAGTGGAAGTGGAAATCAAGTGCATGTTGATAGCGCTGACAAATGAATCTGCGCAAGGTACTATAAACTCCTACATGCAATTTGGACTCGTCATCTTGTGAATCACTCCCTCACCAAATGCTCCACCATCTGACTGCCTGAGAATAAATCTGGAAATTATCATCATAAGCCAAATCTTACAGTGGTCCTTACAAACATGGCCAATCCAATAGAGAAACAGTTCTAGAAATACGACACCGCCGTATGAACACACCTGAAACGCTCCTGTCCTGCTGTATCCCAGATCTGGAGCTTGACAAACTTATTGACCACACTGATTACCTTCGAGCCAAATTCAACCCCAATAGTGTGATTTGAGTCATCTTTGACTGGAGGAATAAGGAAAAGACATCAGCAACAGAACAGTGACATTTGTGATATTTCATAGACTTGTTTCTCAATGTTGAATGGCAAGACAACAGAAACTGACATACATCTTTTTTCTATAAAATGATGAAGCAGACAAGATTTTCCAGTTCCTGCATTTCCTATCACAAGGAACTTAAACAGGAAATCTAGAGGGGAGGAAAACAAAAACAATAAAGATGTTTTGTCAAGAACTGCATAGAATTCTCATAATAAATAAAAGAGTATAGGAATGCTACTATATCAAACATTAACCAGACTATAGGCTATTAATACTCAGTCATAATCTGTACACTAAAGAGATATGTCATAACATCCAGGTTATATCCAAATAAATAACGGCTTTCTATAGTCATTGTTATTGTCAGTACTGTATTAATTGACTAATCAAAGATTAATAAACACTTATATGAATGGTGTCGACAGATGAAACATATGGCAGACAGATAGCTGCTGCCTAGCTGGCACTGAACAGAGCTTGTAAGCAAATACTGTGATGAATGAGCTCGGGACACCTGCTAAAATTCATTATATGCTGTCGATAAGAAGTGTGGCAGGAGAAAAGGAAAGGGAAAAAAGTTTGGACAAAATAGTTGAAGGAATGATTCAATGACTCACTTATAACAAAGAATTCACCTATGGCCACCTATTGCCCACATACCCTGCAGAAAGGATCTTTTTAGTTAACTAATTCAAAAGATTTGATTTGAGATGAATCAAAATACTGATTTGATTTGGAAAAGTTCAGTTAATTCAGAGATTTCAGTTTTGTTTGTCTGGTATTCATTGTATCTTTCTATTACTTTAAATTAAGGAAATATCACTTTGGGGCTTGCATTTATTTTGTTAAATTTACAATGTAATGGAAGTAGCAACATGCAGATAATTTCTTACATTTGATTAAAATGGATAGAGATGGAGGCAGATGTGAATTGATTGGAGAAGTCTGGCATACGTCATCAGAGAGAAGACCGAGTTATGATATTTAGATAAAAATATAAAAAAAGGAATGTCTACAACATATTATCTGTTTATCTGAAATAAACATGCAAGACAATGTTTTAATGCACATTATTGTATAATAAAATGAGCTGCAGCAGCAAACAGAACAGTGCCAAAAGCTCTTCTCAGTGCTGTTTGAAGAAGAGACTAATTGTGTAATATTTAGCATCAAGCTGTCTTGTGATTTTTTTTTTTAATAATTATGTAACTGTAACGAAAAACAAACTGTTTTCACTTTACCAATGAAATAAATAGCTTTCTCTCAGGGGCATTGTACACAGTGTTTTCATTGTTAACTAAAGCTATTAATAGCTTATATAAATTTAAAATTTAATATGTACAAAACTAAAAATGTTGCCTTGCAAACTAACTCAATTCAAGTAAGATAAAGTATTACAATTTCTAAAACTAAAATTTAAATAAAAATAAATAAAAATATAAAATGAAACTGATAAAAAACTAATAGAAATTTAAATAGCACACAACAAATTTACTAAATCTTAAACTGAATAAAAACTGAAAATATATTTTTAAAAATAAAGGTTTTTTTGTTTATTTTAATATTTTTTTATATAATAATTTCTAATTTTTTAAAGGAGCACCAGTGGCACATTTGGCTTAATTGGTGCCCTGTGCAAGTAAAGACAAGATTAAAGAAAAGAAAAAAATCATAGTTTTTTATATTTTTAATAAGTCTCAAAACTATGTATAAACACACAAAAAACCCTACATAAACAAAAGGTGGTTTGTGTGACATCAGCATATTTTCATTTTAAATGCACTGAGGCTATCTTGGCTCTAAGGAAGCTGCGGGCAAATGTTCAGTGCAAATTAAGTGCATGTTGATAGCGCTGACAAATGAATCTGTGCAAGGTACTATAAACTCCTACATGCAATCTGGACTTGAATCACTCCCTCCCCAAATGCTCCACCATCTGACTGCCTGAGAACAAATCTGGAAAATATCATCATAAGCCAGATCTCACAGTGGTCCTTACAGACAAGGCCAATCTAAGAGGGAAACAGTTTTAGAAATATGACACAGCCGTATGAACACACCTGAAACGCTCCTGTCCTGCTGTATCCCAGATCTGGAGCTTGACAAACTTATTGACCACACTGATTATCTTCGAGCCAAATTCAACCCCGATAGTGTGATTCGAGTCATCTTTGACTAGAAGAACAAGGAAAAGACATCAGCAACAGAACAATGACTGTCAGTTCATAGATTTGGTTCTGAATGTTTAATGATAAGATAACAGAAACTGACATACATCTTTTTTCTATAAACTGATGAAGCAGACAAGATTTTCCAGTTCCTGCATTTCCGATTACAAGAAACTTAAACAGGAAATCTAAATGGGAGGAAAACAAAAACAACAAAGATGTTTTGTCAAAAACTGCATAGAATTCTCATAATAATAGGATAGTATAGGAATGTTACTATATCAAAATATTAATCAAGACTATAGGCTATTGACACTGGTCATAATCTAATGTAGACATTAAAGTGGTTTGTCATCAAGTTATATCCAAACAAATAACGGTCTTTCTATAGTCATTGTTACTATAAGTACTGTTTTAATTGACTAATCAAAGATTAATGAACACTTCTATGAATGGCGTCGACAGATGAAACATATGGCAGACAGATAGCTGCTGCCTAGCTGGCACTGAACAGAGCTTGTAAGCAAATACTGTGATGAATGAGCTCGGGACACCTGCTAAAATTCATTATATGCTGTCGATAAGAAGTGTGGCAGGAGAAAAGGAAAATTAGTCACACTACCGTATGTCTCTGACATGACTGGCGCTGTGTTTCTAGTCTGTTTATACTATGTTTCCTTCTTTCAAGGCAATCAACAAGGATATCAAATAAAGGGAAATCCCTTCGAGGGTTTCGCGCATCCTTGTCGGAAGATTGTGTAGCAGCTACTTCCTGTTGAGATTTTCAAAATAAAAGTCAAGGAATCTTTGCAAAATGACACAAAATGCACGATTTTTCTAAAAGTAATGAAAAAAAATATTTCATTTTATTCTTGGTCATGAGTGTTTTTCTTTTCTTTTTTTGGGTGTATTTGACAGAAATGCATGTAAATCTAAATGTTTAAGATGTTTGATTTGAGATGAATCAAAATACTGATTTGATTTGGAAAAGTTCAGTTAATTCAGAGATTTCAGTTTTGTTTGTCTGGTATTCATTGTATCTTTCTATTACTTTAAATTAAGGAAATATCACTTTGGGGCTTGCATTTATTTTGTTAAATTTACAATGTAATGGAAGTAGCAACATGCAGATAATTTCTTACATTTGATTAAAATGGATAGAGATGGAGGCAGATGTGAATTGATTGGAGAAGTCTGGCATACGTCATCAGAGAGAAGACCGAGTTATGATATTTAGATAAAAATATTAAAAAAAGGAGGTTAAAAAAATATATAAAATGAAATACGCAAGGGATTGCTTTGCAGGGTAAAAAAACAAAAGCACAGAAGTATCTCACTTGAAAAATAAGTTTCAAAATAGGAGATGGTTAACCAAGTGTTAACCATGCCTCAGATGTCAGATAAACAGGGCTAAAAATCACTCAAAGACTGCCTGGGTGGCGATACTCGGTATCCTGGTCTTAAAACCTTGACTGGCCTGCATTTAAAGTGATTTGTGGCCAGCTCTCTATTGTCAGCACCACGCAGCCAAATTCACTTAATAATTTGATGTAATATGTATGAGGGAGTTTGGTCATTGGATATTCATCCTAAAGGTCACAGCTGAGCTACTCATTATTTCAGTAGTAACAGGAGCTGATGCTAGCTACATGCTATCTCAGCTATCTCCCATAATGATGCATGTCACTTGTTATCAGAATGTTTAATACGCTCAACCAAACTGCAATAATTTAACAGAGAAAATGTCTCTCATAGTTTCTTAAAGGCTTTTTATTGAAGGCACCCTTTCATGCGGCCCTGCCTCCATAGCACTTCATGAGCACAAAGAGTTTGCCATTGTTCCCCACACATCACTATTGGAGACAGACAGCCTGGGAGGCAGTATTATTTTTTAATTAACTATTTTTTTCCAAACCATTGTTAGATGCAGTGTTTCCTAATCTGCATTGAACTTCAGATCAATCTCAAAGTAAAAGGCGGTACTAAAGTCTGATTTTGTGGTGGATGTGTTCAAATTTGATCATCTTAATTCAAGTGATGAAGGATTTTGAAAGTCTGACAGTTGTTGAGCACTACTGTAAGGTTAACCCTGCATGGTGTAAATGTTTGAAAATGATTAACAGTTGCAAATAAACATTCATTAGAAATTTAGAAAAGTAATCAAAAAGTAATCAAAAGTAATCAGATACATTACTTTAATAAAGTAATTGAAAAAGTTACACTACTATTACATTTAGGTACAATAGGGTAACTTGTAATCTGTAACCTATTACACTTCCAAAGTAACCTTCCCAACACTGCCTGGCACAAAGGGGAGCTGGGATCACTGGCATGTCTGCCTTGGGTCACTGTGAGACTTTAGAGGGCTCTATGGGAACACTACTGATCTCTGCAAGACTACATCACTGTGCTCTGAGTCTCAACATGGTAAACATTCACCTTACACACAGGGCATGGTGTAACTAAACTTACTTAGCTTTACAGCAAAAAAACAAACAAACTGCATAATAAAGCATAATATAGAGTAAGAGTAGGTTCATATTTATACTTATGCTACTGTTTAAAAGTTTGGGTAGTTTGTTTGTTGTTGTGTTTTTTTTTTTTTTAACAAGGATACATTATATTGATCTAAAGTGACAGTAATTACGTTTAAACTGTTCAGTTTCAAATAAATGCTGTTCAATTGAACTTTCTATTCATCAAAGAATCCTGAAAAGGTATCACATTTTTCACCAAAATACTAGGCAGCACAACTGTTTTCAACTGTAATAATAATAAGCAATGTTCCATCATCAATATATTCATATAGAAAACTGTTCTTTTAAATTATAATAATATTTCACAATATTACTGTTTTACTGTATTTTGATATCATTTTTGATGCAAAAAAAAACTTTTTTTTAATTTGCTTGTGGCACAAAATACACTGTATAAAATTAGTAGGGTCCAAATGCCTGAGACCACGTTGAAAATGTTTGATTTAAAATTCCATTTAAAGAGAATAAAATGTATAATAAATATTTAAGATTCAGCAATATTTCTAGCTCACTAATGAAAAAAAAAAAAGCTAATTTCTGACATCAGCTGTGTGAACTTTGCTGTAATGCCATTGGACATTATATTTATACAATTTATACTCTGCAGATAATATAATTTGTGTATATATATATATATTTTTTTTTTTTTGTATTAAATTAGAAAAATATAAAAAAAGAAAACAACATTTTCACCAGTGGTCTCAGACTTTGTCAACTTTAACAGAAATCTGATCTCTGTCTCTGATTCCCACAGTCCGATGCCTTTGAACCAGACTAGCTGGTAAATGTTTGATGGTTTAGAGATGGTCAGGACCAAGAACACCATGATAGATTGACTTGATCTGTGACAATATGCTTGAGTTGAATGTGTGTCTCTTTTGGAAAGTGATTGTATTCACCAGGCCTCGAACCGAATACTAATGGGGTGAGCCTAGCTGTCATGATGTAGATGCACAAGTCAATTGTTCCACTCATGACCCTTTCGAGTCTCCGTGGAAATAGATAGATCCTGTCAGAAGGGTTCATGTACTCAAAAACAGAAGCTACGACTATCTTTCCCAAGGTACCAGGGTATGAAGTCATGAATACACACCAACAATAATAAAGACAGATAAAGTCCAGAAGCATGCAATAAACATTAATATGACTCATAACTGTTTTTCTGGACAAATTAGCCCAGCTGTTGTATCTATTACAGCTGCAGCCCTTATGGTGTCCTCAGAAGCAGAAGACATCTGTGGGAATTGCAACACTGTATTTTTTTTAATGTTTGCTCAAAATTAAACAATAACAAACTAATATAAACTTACACTGTACAATCCTTCCAGATGAAAGGAAAGAAAAGCTCACATTCTTTCAAAATTAGGATCAGATTATTTGCCCATGGCCACGTTCACACTTAAATTAAACAGATTGGCTTTCACCGCCAATGACGTGGACCTTAGAAAAACACTGATCTTTTATTCATTGTGTCTTTCATGCCGGAGGGGCGAAACACAATCGCTGATAATTAGAATATATAGAGTTGAGCACTGTAGACTAGCAGAGCATGGACGAATTTAATAATTTGGATTAAATATCAAAATATCAAATGCCATTTACATCCTTTATCCCACATAAGTAATACATTTAATAAATCAGCTTTCCGCTTTGCCATCAAAGGAATAAATTACATTTTAAAATATATTTAAAAAGAAAACAGTTATTTTAAATTATAATAATGTTTTGCAATATTATTGTTTTACTGTATTTCTGATCATATAAATGCAGTCTTGGTGAGCCTAAGAGACATATTTAAAAAAAAAAAAAGTATTATATAATTAAAATCATTAAGATTAAATTATACAAATATTAATATAAAAGAAAAATTTCTGTAGTTCTACACCAGGAAACTGTGGTTGGACTGCTTGGTTTGGGAGCTGATGAGGTGAAAATAACTGTAAATATAATATCCCAATGAATCATCCATTTAAAAGAGCTGGAATTGTGCAGGGTTTTTACAAAGAAATGGGCGGGAGGAGGCAGGGATGGCTCCAGGAGATAAGGCAGATAAATGCAATTGCAGATTTATCTCATTGAGAACGTGCTTGGATCCCTGTCATGAGCCTTTGCACAGGCCTCACACATTCATATGAGATGCAGTCCTTGCATGACAATCTGCTGTCATCATTACACACCAGTGAGTTTCCCCACACATTTTGGATATGAATCAGGTCTGAAATACTGTCTAAAACAACAGTGCGGTGTCTTTATCATTTCCCTGTATATGTGCATGTCTGTGACCCCTCCAACTTACAGTTTGATACCAAGCTGTTTTTTTTTTTTAAATGCCATAAGCAACTGATCATATGGTTGAATTGAATAGTGGGTGAAATCAGAGAAATAGATTAATATGCTGTCCAATGCAATGCAGCCAGGGGATATAATTGAGGTTTCCATATGCTGACCTATTCTTCTTGGCTGTCTCCAGCAGTTACATAACTGATTCCATATAGCATAATCATAGACATTTTTATTGGCAGAAACAGCTGACTTCTGGTCATTTTCTAAATCGTACTTCCTTACTTCACTGTAGCTTGAGTATTCTGCCATACAAAGGCAAAATGCAGTAACTACTTAAGAGGAACTGGAAAAGATGGCTACAAAGTTTTTAGATTGATTTGATATCAGTTTACATACATTTTGTCTGAATCTAAGCATAGTTGAGCCAACACAACGTGTCACAAAACAGGTCATAGTCTAATGTCATTTTACGCTGCAAAGGTGGAACAGTAGGTGCGTATGAAATCAGTCACGTGACTTTTTCCGCATCAGCAGGGCAAAGTATTGGCAATGAATTAAAAAAAAAATTGATCATTGGATGTGATCTTTACAAAAAAAAAAAATTTGTCATGAAAGATAATAGAGAAAAAAATATATATATAAAATTATCTGCCAATACAAATGTATAAAAACATAATTTCCAGTGTGTTTTCCAGTGTTTAGCAAAGCATGATAGCATATATGTTTTGACTGAGTGTATGTGTGTAGCCTATGTGAGATAAATATATAATGCTTTCCTTGTTTATAGCATTTATCACTCTCTGACCACTTATAATGACTTGGCTAACATGTTTTTATTCAGTAAATCTGGTCACAGCTTGTTCTGCATTGCTTTTCCATGTTGTTAACTCTGTTTTTCCCTCCGCCTTCTTTTCTCCAAAACACGGCTGGACCCACACTGATGAATCCTCTTATGTCACACTGCTATTATCACTGGAGATAACGGCTGCTGGACCTCTCCCACACAGACGTGCTGAATAAATACCGGATCTGGGCAAGGCAACACCAACGAACACAATTATACATGTGACAAATAAAATGAGTCCCAGAAACCAAACCATATTTGGGGAATTGTTAGAGGCTTAAGCTAGAATATAAAGCAGGGTTCCTCAAACCTTGTCCTAGAGGGCCGATGCCCTGCAGAGTTTAGCTCGAACACACCTGAGGAAGCTAAGGTCTTCAGGACAGAAAATCACAGGTAGATGAGTTTGATCAGGGTTTGAGCTAAACTCTGCAGGGCAGTGGTGGTCCTCCAGGACCGGATATGAAGAACCCTGATATAGAGTTTCACAAAACTAAAACTCAAAGCCATATAACAGAAAAGTAAAAATCAGCTTGCAAATTGAGGTTGTAAGATTTAAGCTGTATGACACAAATGTGATCATATAAAACCATCTCCACATTTTTATATGATTCATTGAAGAAGGCAAAACGCAGAAACCTCTATACTGTACGTGCTGTGTTGCAAGATGTAAAAATGAAAAATAAAACAATAAAAATAAAAAATATATATATATATATTTGCTATATATTATATTGTGTACAATTAACAGAATGCAGTCCCATTTATTTATTTATTTACTTATGTATGTTTGTTTGTTTGCCGTTTTTGTGCATATTTTTATACAGTATTGTGTGTAAAAATGACATCACATTATGTGCTCTATAAGCTGCATTGGACGAAAAATGTATGAAAGTAAGAATATATCATTTATCTGATGATAAAAGTAACCAAATTAACAATGAAACTTCAAAATCTGCGGAAATGAAATGGTTTATATTATCACACTTGCATCATGTGGCATTGGTGGGTGGGACATTCTCACTCTAGAGAGCATCTGATTGGACATCTGATCTTTGTAGTGCAGGATGAGTCATCATTATTTTGGTTAATTTTCCTGGAAGAGAAAGACTGTGAATTTTACATGTATACATGCTAAAGCTGAGCTTTGTCAAAATCATTTTGTCAAAACATTAATTATTACTAGAGTTTAAGTACAAACACCAAATGAAATGCATTCAAAAGCTCAGTGTTTTGAGACTGAACTGGACCCGTTCTGCTCTGGACGTGTGTTGATGATTAATGCAGAGAGGGTTGAGAGGTCAGAGAGGAAAGTGAGTGGGAGAGAAACTGTTGTGCTTCAACTCAAATGTCCTATCTGATCTCTCCATCCCATCTCCCCTTTGAAATTTCAGCTGTGAAACGCAACTTATGGTCAAATGGCTTACTTGAGAAAGGGGAAATTTTGGAGGACAGCTTTCTGGTTACAGTCAAATTGGACTCATTCAGTGATGCAGCTCACCTGTTGACTCTGGTTTAGCGTAATGTCTTTAAATGACCATTACACAAGAAAAGTATTTTTTATCTATTCTCTATACGCTTCAGCTCTCCTCCTCTCATTGCTCATCAGCCTCTCCACGCAGCAGGGATGCAGTGACTCCTCTCTGAACTCTATGAGGTACTTGTGATAAAAGGAGGGGTTGGGGCTGAATTAAGTCAGCAGATCTGCAGTCAGGGGAGGGTTTCCGAGGACATCTCAAGGGTCAGACTATATTTGTTCCTTGTGCAAAACCTGTGTCAGGCTGGGTGTCTGATTTAATGGGGAAATGATTCACTGTTTCTCCTCCTCTCATTGCTCATCAGCCTCTCCACGCAGCAGGGATGCAGTGACTCCTCTCTGAACTCTATGAGGTACTTGTGATAAAAGGAGGGGTTGGGGCTGAATTAAGTCAGCAGATCTGCAGTCAGGGGAGGGTTTCTGAGGAAGTCTCTGTTAATAGACTATATTTGTTCTCTGGGTGTGACCTGGATGAATCCAGAATGCCCAGTGGATACAATGATTTTAGGCACGTCTTCCTGAATTAAGGGGGAAAAAACTGTTAAAATAGGGCACAGTATACCGTATTAATATGAAGGAATTTTCCTTATTTATTTTTGACAGTAGTTTTACCTTATTTTGTATTGCATTGCGTTGTGTTTTAGGGTTAACAGAAATGTACATAAAATTAATGAATAATTTTTTATTAAATTAAGTCATATGTAATACATTTTTAATAAAATTAACAATACTATTACAATATATTCTTATTTACTTATACTGTAGAGCGTACAATTAACAGTAAATCCATTTTATTTTTAGTGCAATTTTTGTGCATAGTTTTTTATACAGTATTGTGTGGGTTTTCTTGCTCAAAATTTACAGTACATTTTCATATTTCTGAGTTACATATTTCTTTTTCTGTTTTTCAGTTCCCAACAAAGAATTTTAGCTTAACAAATCAAAGAGCAAAGGATGTATATTAGGTGGCCACAGAGAATGATGGGTAACGTAATCTAGTAACACTAGCTAACTAACTACAATAAACTACTACAATAAACTAAACTGTACAAACTGCATTATTCACAACTAAGTATTATGGTCAAATACCATGTTGCTTTAGTCATTTAGTCACCTCCAATTAAGAAATTCTGTGTATAAAGAGTTTCCCCACTAGTAATTAAAACTTTCTGATGGTGATTGCTTTCATGGATGCTCAGCTCATAAATACGATCATTCTGACATGACTTGATATGCTTTAGCATTCATTCAGCAAATGAAGGGCTAATAAAGAAATGCTGTATTTGGAAGTGCTTAGAAAAGAAAGAGGTTCTTGTTCCCAAGAATGATAGTACTGTTCATTATGCTGATCATGAGAAAGTATAAGAAGCTGTGTTGTAGTCTCCACAGCACATCTCAAGGGTCATACACAAACTCACGCTCATCCAAAATGTGTGTCAGGCTGGGTGTCTGATTTAATGGGGAAATGATTCACTGTTTCAATAAAAAAAAACTTGCTGTTTTTTATTGTGTCAGCAGAGGAAATTCAAAAACAAGACAAAACACTTTAGAATAACACCATTCATCTGACTAAAGCAGTGGAGCAGAAAGAGTGGAAACTCCTAAATCAATAAATTTTTTTGTCACATGTTGTAAATGTCATTGCAAAAACAGCAACTAATGGTCAGCCTGGTTGGTATAGGCCATATACATTTTGTGGGCAAAATGTATGGCACAGAAAAAAACACAAGACCCCCCACAGACCAGATTTAGGGGCCAGCAGGGATCAACAGACTTAACAAAGAGCTTTCATTGCTTTATACCACAACGTGAAGGTGTATTTGCAAACAGCTGTGTGCAATCATTTGTGGCTTTGGAGGCGTGGCTAATGCTTTCTCTGAGCCTGTGCTTTGACTCATTGGCAGCGAGGGCAGATAGTCAGAGCTTAACTCTGTTTGGACGCCCCAGAACAGCACCAAGCTTTTGGATATGCACATAAGCATGCGCACAGCACACACACTCCATTCACCCTATTCTGTGTAGCGCTCTCTCAGCATGCCACCACTTTCACTGTTTAGTATTCACACGCCGACCATCAATCACATTAACTCTCAAAGAGCCCCAAAGCAGTTTGATAGAGCTCAAACTGGGACATAGACACTTCAGCTAAGTTACGCATTGTGGCTCCACTGACAGTAAACTAAAGCAAGGCAGTAGATGACGTCATTGGCGTCTCATTAAATAGATTCTAGGTGGGAATAAAATAAACTTTTATATTGACTGTAGGTTTTTACAATGCATTACAAACTTGTTGATGTCTATGTATATTGTTTAATTTGAATTGGATTTAGGGAGAAATGTCATAGGACCACCTTCCCATTTTAGGTTACATAACTAATCCCCACCTGCTGCGGAAGAGATTTTGAGACAAATTGATCCATGACCACAACAAGCCAAGCACTCTTCAACCAGCACTAAAGGTGGTAGTAATTTAATAGTCAGATTTGTTCCAGAGCTGCTCTAGAGCCAAAGTATTAAAACATTTTGGAGTTGGAGTGAAGTTTGAGTAGTAAAATTTATGTGATGCAAATGTATTAGTTTCACTTTCCATCTTTGAATCAAATTAACATTTTCAGAAGAAAATGTGAACATCACAAGAAGAGCCTGGCTATTATCAAAACGGGATCTTGGCAACACATGTTCAATATTTTAAATAATTAGTCGACGTTGGTGTCCTGATCACTTTGTATTTTGTGATAATGACTGCCAGCTGACTTTACATTATCTTTTTATTGTATATGACACACTAAATAAATAAGTGGACATGAAATATTGATTTGAGTGGAAAAAATCTTATCTAACTTTATCTTAAAGCAATGATTAAGAAAAAATAGTCTACTTCAATGTACAAAACAATCTGCCCAGAAACAAGGCAAAATTTTCAATAGGAATCCATGTGATTGGGAATTTGATGTCAGGGTGAACAATTTCCCCACACAGATTTTGATATGATTTCGATATGATATGAAGTTGGTCAAGCGGATTTACTGCATTGATCAACAGCTACTAGCAAAAGCTACTTGGTTTGAAATTGACATCTATGTGAGCTGTGCTTCATACATTACTATTCTATTGACTAACCATTTTATATATTTATTTAATTACACAGGTTATAATATATATATATATATATATATATTATAACCTGTGTAATTAAATAAATATATAAAATGGTTAGTCAATAGAATAGTAATGTATGAAGCACAGCTCACATAGATGTCAATTTCAAACCAAGTAGCTTTTGCTAGTAGCTGTTGATTTTTGCCTGAGCAATTTCGCTAGGGCGCTGTCAAATTAGTGAAATTTCAGTTTAATTATTTTGCGCAAAAACAGGTCCATTGTCAATATCGTAGAGATGTATGAAGCACATCTCACACAGAAGTCAGGGCATTTGTGTGACCACCTTGAATATGAGCGAAATCTGTGTAGGGAACTTATTCACCCTCACATGAAACTCTTGACTGCAAGGATGCCTATTGGAATTATTGGATTTCAACCACAAAATTTTGCTGAGCAACAATAAATGTGCACACACCTTAACACTGCAACAATCTTAAGGTGCAGTCACATCTACTGTTCGACAAATTTTATGGGAAAAATCGAATTTCAATAGGAATCCACACATTTTCTGGGTCACATTTAAAACAATCAATAATTTTATTAGATGGTGTGACTGACCAATCAGAATCAAGTATGAGCCGTTCATAATTGCAAGCAGCTCCAGAACTTACAACTGAAAGGCCGGCCTGGACCCAATTATAAGCTGCATGTGATGTTTGAAAGAGCTGGCCTGTAGCCAAAACTGTTACACATGATGCTAGTCTGTAGCTCCTGACCCCTCCTCACAAATAGTCAAACACATACACACAAACACAAGTGCCCCCCGGTTAACAGCCCCGACAAAAGTGTGCTTACATAAGACATGGGATCGGGGTGTATTTCACCGCTATACAGTGACATGGCTTACTCACAGCTGTCCTCTGTACTGTAATCACTCTGTTTAGATTCAATGCTCCATAGTAACACATGAGTTTTTATTCAGTTAGCACATGCTCTCATAAAGAGGGTCTCTTTTTTCTTCTTACTCTCTCCCCCTCTCTTTTTCCAGTAACTAAGCACCTTGACTAATTTCTGTGAAAATTTGGGTGACAGTTTGCGGTTATGCGACTTAATAAGTGTAAGGGGATTGTAAGTCCCTGAGCCATTTTGTTCTGTAGTGCCCTCCCTTTTGCTCTGCCTCCAGTGAAACTGTTGTAGAGAAAGGGGAAAAAAAATAAAAAAAACTTGTAGGAGAAACCAAGGCTAGACATTTCATTACACCAAATACACAAAATAATGTTCTTTTTAGCAACATCATATGACCCCTTTAAGGAAGTTGACACAAGGCCTTTATCTCAGTAACTATTAGGTTTGGAGTCATAATTCCTATTACGTAATTAATGATTGCTGTCTCTAGCAGTGGTTTTTCATGATGGTTTCAAACATCTTAGAATTAGAATTCTAAATAATAGTAGACTAATAATTATTGTGAATGATAAATTCTTGTGATTTCCTGTGAACTAAATTAACAATATTTGGTAAACAAGTGAAAACACATATCTAATTTAATCTAATCAATCTATCACACATGCACACTCATATACACATGCTCAGCTAGATAGACAAACAGACAGACAGACAGACAGACAGACAGATAGATAGATAGATAGATAGATAGATAGAGTTTTATATAATGTGGATAGACCAAAATTGTAATTATGTCCCATCACATTTTCAAAACCTCAGCTGATGTGGTAGAATCAAGCTTTTTCTTTTGTCTGTTTCATTGTTTTTCCATCCATGAACAGACAGACTTGCATCCTGTTGTCATTAAATTATGCTTTGCTCATTGCACCCAGTATGATAACCTTCATGCACTGTGATAACCCTCATTTAGTTTTATTCTTTTTATATTGCTCTGAATTGTTGAGGTAAATCCAGTAACCTCATATTATCCATGGAAGCGAAAGCTATGCGTAGGAGTTCGAAATGACCTGTCAGAGGGCTTTTTCGGTTGTTTTTCTTCTTTTCAAAATGGTGCAAGTGAAAATAGTTTCTCTTGGCTACACGGGACGTGGCAATGGCTTTCTCAGACACTGTGGTACTCTGGAAATCCTCAGCATGTCAGCGGCCGTCAAAAGCTCTGCTTTCACAGTGTGATTAGTGCTTTGTGGGAGCCCTAACACTGGCATGCAGCTCCTTCAACCCTGACATCGCACAAAGCATCAGGCCGAGTGGAATGGCCACCAGACTATGAGATTTTGGGTAGTTGGTAGATTGAATTAACCCTCACCTGCATTGTCAGCAGTCACGGCACAATATAGGCCAGTGCAGATTTCATTGTGTTTGGCATGAATGTGTGCACGGACCCTGATAACTAAACAGAGCTACTTTGTGAGGTGATGTCACTGAGGGAAGTAACACTGGAATTTTCCCAAGGACTTGAGCACACATAACAAGCACAGAAGACTAAATTACTTTACGGAAAGTCCATAGTTCAGTCCCTGCTCCCTGCTGATAACATCCTTGTGGAAGATGCACCTGTAAAGGTCTAATTATATCCATAAGTTGAGAGCAATAAATGACCGAGCAGCACTGTGATCGCTGATAAAGATATCTGTGATGGCCAGATCAGCGCTTCCTGTCTGTCCTCTTCATTTCCTGTTTGATCAGGAGTCTCTGGGAGGCAAATCCCGTGCATCTTGTATTCCTGTTGTAATATTCCTCTCATAAACAGACACAAACATAGGCAGAGACATTTTTGGCTTTATGCAGAACTATATGAAAGAAGTTTCAGCCTCAGAGTGAAACATAAAAGTTTGTAATAAAATGAAAAATAAATATAAAATTGAAAAATATTGCAAGATTCACATTGTTAGATATAAAAATCACACTGTGAAAAAGAAAGTTGGCTAGTTAATGTTAACTAGTTATTAATTAATGTTTCTTAATGCATTAACCAACATTAACTAACAATAATCAATACATTTAGTTACAATTACGTTAGCTAATAAAAATACAACTGTTCATTGTTAGTTCATTTTAGCTCAGGGTCATTAAATAATATGGTAACATACAATAAGGTGCCATTAGTTAAGTAAGATATTAACTAAGGTAATTAAAAGTAAATTCAAGTTAACTATTGTAGTTAACTAATGTTAACAAATGGAACTAACTATATCATATAGCGTTACCAATAATATTAATAGACACAACTTTTGATTTTAATAATGTATCATTAAATGTTGGAATTAACATTAACTGAGATTTATAAACGCTTTAGAAGTATTTTTCAGTATTAGGTCATGTTAACTAATGCAGCTAACTAATGTTAACAAATGGAAGCTTTTGTAAAGTGTTACTGAAAGTTATAATTTTGAGATATAAATTAATTGTGAGATATAGTCACATTTTGAGATATCAAATCACATTGCGAGAGAAAGTTGCAATACCCTTTTATTTTTTCTGAGGCAGAAACAGGATTCCCCATTAGACCTGCACGAATTTCCCAGGCTGTTTTTTTTTTTTTTTTTTTGGCTGGTCTAGCTGGTGGAGCTGAAAAACCTATTTAAGAAGCCTGCTGAAGACCAGCATCCAAAACACAATATATACTGGCGAATAACTGTAAATATCTCTCACTTATCAATTCAAAGGTTAGGCTTCAGATCAACAGCTTCACAAGAAATTCATATTTCACTTATGTCATCACAGCTGTGATGAAGTCAGATGTTCCATCATAGTGTTGTCAGGATCTTGAATAGCGTCCATCATCGGACACTGAGTTCCAGCTCCCTGCGTAAGAAGCTGTATGGAACTCCTTCTCTGGAGCTCCAGAGAAAACTATCAAAACTATCAGTCTGTCATGTTTAATTCATTCTGGCCCAAATGTTAAAAGCTATTTGTAGCATGAGATCTTTTGGTTGAGAGGGCTGCAAATTGACGTTTTTCTTTGTTCCTCTGCCACAGAGAAACATGCAATATGAATCAACATGGATAAACGTGGCCCAAATACGTCATTGTTAGCATTTAAGGCGTCTAGAGCTCAGAGAGAGCAAGTCAGCTGAATAAGAAAGCAGCTGAATGGAGCTAATGAACACAGACGCCACTTTAATTGTTTCAAGTGCTTGTGGAAATGTGATTAAAAGCCAGATAAAACATCCCCTTAATGCAACCAAACTGACAAAGTCATCAACTACCTTCCTGCTTTCATTAATCATTTCAACACTTACAGCAAAAGTCTAGTCCAGGGGGCTCATAATTATATCTACATAATTAACTCGGTCCTGGAGGGCCAGTGTCCTGCAGAGTTTAGCTCCCACTTGCCTCAAAACACCTGCCTGGAAGTTTCTAGTATGCCTAGTAATACCTTGATTTGCTGGTTCAGGTGTGTTTAATTAGGGTTGGAGCTAAACTCTGAAGGACCCTGAAGCCCTCCAGGACTGAGTTTGGTCTAGTCTATTTACGTAAAGCCTTTAATATACAGTAGGATCTCCATGATTTCCTGATTAAAAAGTGACTAATTTTAAGCATTTAGAAAAGTTACGAGATAATAATATATGATCATATTTTGAAGTATAAAGTCACATTTTGAGCTATAAAGCCACATTGTGAGATATGTCACAGTTACGAGAAATAAAGTTGCCATTGCAATGTATTTCACATTGCAAGATATAAAATCATACTTTAAGATATAAAATGTCATTTTCAGAAATAAAGTCACATTATGAGATATAAAGTCACATTTCTGAGATATAGTCATGGCTAGATATAAAGTCAGTTACTAGAAACAAAATTGCAGTTGCAATGTATAAAAGTCACATTGTGATGAATTAAGTCACTTTATGAGATATAGTCGTATTTTAAGATATAAAGTTGAAATTGAGAGATATTGTCATATTGTGAGATATAAAGTCACATTGCAAGATATAAAGTAATATTTTGAGAATTAAAGTTGCAATTATGACAAACAAAGTTACTATTGCGATGTATAAAGTCACATTATGAGAAATAATCATTTTTGAGATGCATAGTCATATCTTAAAGATATAAAGTCACATTATGCCACATATATGCTATTGTGAGATATTAGGTATAAGGTCACACTGTGAGATATAAAGTATGTTAGGAGAAACAATGCTGCCATTGCAATGTATAAAGTCACATTGTGATATAGTCTTTTTTTAGATATTGTCACAATTGTTAGATTCATAAGTCATAATTTTAGATATAAATTTGAATTATGAAATATAACATTTAAACCATTACCATACAAGACACATTTTAGCATTTATTAAAACAAAAATATTACAAAATTGCTGAATTTTCTCAACTGCAATGATAAAACAACATCAAACCCCAGACAGTGAACTGTGCATAACCCGCAATGAACAGACAGTATTAAGCCTTATTACTCCTTCAGGCAACACAGCGTTTACCAAGTATTAACTATATAAAAGGCACTGAGATTATGAAATTATCCCCTTCACTGATGGCCTTTCATAACATATCCCAAGAAAATGAATAAAACAGTTCAAGAAGAAGAAGATGCACAGACAATAAGTAGACAAAAAGTATATTTATTCTGAGAAAGATAACAATCTACAGGGAGGTCTCTGTTATTGCATGTCAGCTTTGTCTGAACGACCACCAGATCCTGAACAGTTCCGTCTGGTGGGACGCTGCAGCAATGAGCTCACTCACACCGAAAATATACAACACTGCAATGCAACTCACGTGCAAATCAAAGCAGTGAATAAACACACTGCGTGATTGAAGTAATAGTTTGGCGACTTGTCAAAAACCTCTCAGTAATTGATTCTGCCCTGTGAAAGTACACAGCACTGTAGCGCTCATATGCTTTGGTCAGTCTGAACTTAAGGCCCTTTTTGCAACACATGCAATTCTGAGATTCACAATATATGAAACATCACAAAAATATTTCTTGATGAAAGATTAAATACAATGTACTGTTACAATATGCCTCTTTTAAACATCTTTTTTTGAGCATGCTTCAAAAAAAAAAATTCTGTCGTCACTTACTCACCTTGATGTCTTTCCAAATGTGTGTGACTTTGTTTTACCAGTGGAACACAAAAGAAGACATTTCAAAGAATATTTCAACCGTGTATTTATAGAATGAACGTCAACGGAGACATTCTTCAAAATATCTTCTTTTGTGCTCCACAGAAGAAATTAAGTCACAAGGTTTGAAATGACGTGAAGGTGAATAAATAATTACAGAATTTTAATTTATGGGTGAACTATCTCTTTAAAATCAATATAATTGTTTGCTTTGGGTTTCAACTCTCACTATGCCACCTTCAGCACTTGCAGTTTACAGCACTGTAATCACTTGCTGAGAGCCACTAACTTCTTTCTCAACACTGTTTCAATACCTCGCCACATTCTGGCACAGTCTAATGTTACAAGTGGCAAACATAAAACTCATCTTGACTTCATTCTTGGTTCATTCTGTGCTCATGAAAGAAAAATGTTTGCCACTAGTGACGTTAGAGATACTTCCACACCAACCCCAGCTTATGCAGTGAAACATTAACTTTTTCTTACTGTGTCATTCAGCTTATGCTCATTTACATTTCGCATAGCAGCAGGTGACTTTTCCAGTTCATCCGATGTGGAAGCCTGATAAAAAGTGCAGTTTGCCCTGGAGCAACACTCCACGTATTTTATATAGAATTAATTTAAAGATAGGACTGCAATGCTTATCAAAGCATGACGCGGCTAACATCATCCTTTAGGGGAGACAAACGTACAATAGTAACTTAAACAACAGAGCAGTGACTAGCAACGTCAAGGTCATGGGTTTGATTCCCAGGCAATGCATGAAGTGATCCAATGTATGCCATAAATGCAATGTTAGTTGCTTTGGATAAACTGTCTGCCAAATGCATTGAAGCAAATATGGAAGAATTGTTTTTTTAAGATTTTCTGTGAGAATGTTTATTTTAAATGTGTCATGTATGCACCACTAACATCCCCAATTCTTTAAATAAATTGAATTAACTGAATTATTGGGGGGGGGGGGGACATCCCCATTTGCTATTATTTGAGCATACAGATAGCGCCGCCACCAAACTCACATTCCTGGTTGTGTTGTTATGTTTAGCTCAAAACAAAAAGATTGCAATTTCATTTAATGCCACTAGTGGTGCAGGAATGTACAAATTGCACCTTCAAATAGTGCCATAAATTGCAAAGGCATGAAGAACCTAAAATTTAATTGTAGAAATTGCATGCACAAAAAATATATGTATAGTCTTGTTCTAACAGAAATTGAAAAGCTATGTTAACCATTATAATTTCTGGTTGAAAACTGTGGCCTGAAAAGCGTTTCCTTCATTGTTCGCATCCTAATGTTCGCATACACACTAATGTTCACATGTTTGGAGTTAGTAAGATTTTTTAAAAAGCAATTAATACTTTTATTCAGCAAGGATGCATTAAATTGATCAAAAGTGACAGTAAAGACATTTATGTTAAAAAAGATTTCTAATTCAAATGCTATTCTTTTAAACTTTCTATTCATCGAAGAGTCTTGAAATTTTTTTTATCACAGTTTCTACAGAAATATTAAGCAGCACAACTGTTTTTAACATTGATAATAATAAATGAATGTTTCTTGAGCACCAAATCAGCTTATTAGAATGATTTCTGAAGGATCATGTGACACTGAAGACTGGAGTAACGGCTGCTGAAAATTCAGCTTTGTCATCGAATAAATAATATTTTAAAATACATTAAAATAGAAAACTGTAATAATATTTTACAATATTACTGTATTTACTGTTTTTACTGTATTTAATAAATGGAATCTTGGTGAGCAAAAGAGACTTCTTTCACACATATTAAAAAAAAAAAAATCTTACCAACCCCAAACTTATGAACATTACTGTATATTCCTATAAATACCCAATAACATCTGACTCAATCAGATTCCTACTGACAGCAATGAAATGCTTCACTCAAAACACTTTTTGATGAAGCTCCAGGTTCAATGACCTGATATACAATCCAACTGGCCTACAAAGTGTACTTGCACTCAAAGACCCTGACCTCACAGCATGTTTGGGTCTGGACTTAACTCCAAATGTAAACAAGACAGCCTGGAGAGATGTGCCAGCGTCCTGCTGTTTCTGAAATGGACAATCATTCACCCTCAGAGGACAACAAGGGAAATGTCAGTGATGTCAAGCTGATAGTGCGTCCAAACATCTGCTTGTACTCTACATCACACTTAATGATTTGACAGATACATGAAAGAGCACTTGAGTATCTCAGACTGAATTGCTCTGGATCCCTCCTCCTCCAAGACGAAGGAATAACAAAGGCAAGCAATTCTGTTCATGTAAGCACTAATAAAATGCTAAGGTTTTGCTGAGACCGACCATCCATTTGAAACCCTCTTCAACAAAAGATAAGGTAAAGAAAGACAGATGACTCTCGCCCTGAATTGTTCACATGAGTATTTGAGGTTAACTTGGGACTTTCCAAATAAAGAGCAGATTCTAAAATGTAGCGGACAACTTTGAGTCTCTATGAATCTTTCCATTAGATCACAAAAGCTGGCCGATCTCTTCTAAAATGTCTGATTAATTTCACGGCCACATGTGCTCCAGTTAATCCACTAACACGGTCTCATAAAGCAGATGGATCTGTGTCCATTTCTATCCATAAAAGCCAGTTCCAGTCTAACCGCATTCATATCAACAGTACGCAATCATATTCTCACATCTACGCCAAACAGCAGTATTTCTTCCACCAGGACTCAGAGAGCTTCCTCATTTTATCGGGCGTCCGCTTCTTCAGTCTTTTCTGTTGCTGGCTGTCCGAGTACTGGATGCTGGCCACTATAGCTGTGTCAAACACCTCCTTCAGGTTCTTCTGGGTGAGCGCTGAACACTCCATGTACGAGATGGCCTGCACTTCCTCAGCACACACGCAGGCCTCCTGGGGGTCCACCGGCCGCTCTTTGTACTGGGCCAGTTGGATGAGCACTTTGACGTCTTGCCGGAGGTCAGCCTGAGTGCCCACCAACAGTATCGGTGCCCTCGGACAGTGCTGGCGGATCTCAGGCACCCACTTCTCCCTCACATTCTGGAAAGAGGAGGGACTTACCACACTGAAGCAGAGAAGGAAGACGTCAGCATTGGTGTAGCACAGCGGCCGGAGCTTGTCAAACTCATCCTGCCCAGAGTAAAGAAAGATTCAGTAGAGATAAACATCTGGGAGAAACCAACACTTGTTGTTTTGGATTATTAAAAGTAACCCCTCATAGAAGGGCATCTATGTATACTGTTAATTGTTAGATTTACACAATTTATTATACAGACGTACTATAAACATCTTATCAGAATGACTGTTTGTCATTTTGTGAAGTTGTGCAATGTGTATACGTGTATACATATTTTTTCATAAGTTTTTACTTTATTTTTTCTTTCTTCTTGTTTGTTTTAAACAAACATTTGCAAATTCATTACCACTGAAAAGTTTGGGGTTGGTAAGACGTTTTAATGTTTTTGAAGGAAGTCTCTTACGCTCACCAAGGCTGCATTAATGACCAAAATACAGTAAAAGCAGTAATATTGTGAAATATTATAATTTAAAATAAAAAAAATTTTTTTATTTGAATATATTTTAAAATGTAATTTAGTCCTGTGATGACAAAGCTGAATTTTCAGCAGCCATTACTCCAGTCTTCAGTGTCGCATGATTCTTCAGAAATCTTTCTAATATGTTGATTTGGTGCTCAAGAAACATTTTTTATTATTATCAATGTTAAAAACAGTTGCTGCTTAACATTTTTGTGTAAACCGTGATACATTTTTCTGGCTTTTTGATGAATAGAAAGTAAAAAAACAGCATATTTGAAATAGAAATCTTGTGTAGCACTATAAATGTGCGTCACTTTTGATCAATTTAATGTGTACTTATTGAATAAAGGTATCAATATAAAAAAATAATCTTACTGACCCCAAACTTTTGAACAAGAGTGTAAACAAAATAATTTTAAAAACAGCTCCAAACACCAATAAGCAGCCTTATCTTACAGTAATGGTGCTTTAATCTTCTAAACTGGTAACTTCCAGGTCATGCTTATGATTCCATATCTTTAAAATATCAGAACCTAGAACACAAATGTGAGATCTGCTGTTTATTACTGCTGCATTCCATCTGTTTTACTCTTCCTTATGAGTTTCCAGCTTGGTTTCTGTTGATATGCCAAAACCGCTTTCTTCTCATATTAGTCAACTGGACACATTCTAACCCATGACAAACAGTCCTGTATATAATTTATATGCAAGTATGTTGTTACAAATGAATTTAGGCATCACAACTTTACAGTAATAATTTACAGTAGGTAAAACAGATAGGCCTATTCAATTTGAAATTTGCTGAAGATTACATTTAATAATTGTAATAAAATTACTATTATTTTTAAAGATTAACTTTAAGTGAGTTTTAGATGACAAATAAATGTAAAAATAAGAGAAAATTATTATGCACAAATTCATGTATAAAATAAAAACATCAATGTACTCTATTACTCTCTATCTGTTTCTCTCTCTTTCTCTCCCTTCCTCCATTTCCACTGGCCTAAACAGGACTGATCCAAATCTCTCTTGGCTTGCCTCCCTTCACTGTCTCCCCTTAGCTTGCTAAACTCATCTAGAACACACTGATCTCACATTTCCAGTGACTAGCCCCAGCTGTACCCCGGCTGAAAGTAGGCCTCCCTTTCCCTCGGATCAAGCCCAATTCATCACAATTAGACTGCTTCCCATTTGTGATCCCCTAGAGCTGGTTTTCCCCCTCCCACAAAGGAAGAAACACTGACTGACCTATAATAGTGTGCCCCCATAGGATGAAGCATACTTCCTTATGATGCCTGGACTGCAAACTTCAGCTGAACTTTACCAGAAACCCTTATCATGAGTAAGCAAAACAACACTGAATCACTTTCTCTATTATCTTACAGACAGGCACCCGTGTGACTAATTAGTACATGACTCATGGGTCTGTTTACGGTTAAGAGACCAGGGCTTCGACCAGCATGCGTTTATGCAAACAATATGTCATCCTTATACAGCGACTTGATGAACTTGCATTGCCTTGTGTGTTTGTGTGAGGTGGTTTGTTTGGGTCTGCTGGTGCTGAGTGGGCTTATTGGACTGACCTGACCGGCTGTGTCACAAAGCTGAAGTTTCACAGGTTTGCCGTCCACAGCTACAACCGCTGCGGATGAGAACAGAATCAATTTGGACATTTTATCCATTTCCAGTGCACATTATTAAGACACATGGACTGTGACAAATGAGATTGAAATGGGTTGGGTAACTTGCTGGCCTTACAAAAACTCATCACAAAAACAACAGACAGTAAACAATCATGTGGCCCTGTGATGAATTAAATTAGGTCACTGGTAAACTGCAATGAGTGGATCATTATTTATCATAAATTAATTTAAAATAATAAATATATTTTATTTATTTTTTTACGTGACATAAAAATAGTAATATATATATATATATATATATTAAAAATTAATTAAATTAAATTTTTTAATTAACATTCTTTATTGCAAATTAACCTAATATAACATTATACATATAAAATCCAACTGAACTCATATCTATGTTCCAGAGTGGTTTCTAGTTGGTTCAAGCTTGCCATTAGCTGGTGCAAGCTGGTTATTAGTTCCAAAACCCAGCTTGACCACCTAATCGGTATTCGTATGACCAGCTGGTAGCTGTTTATTGCTGGTCTAAGATGGTCTACCAGCGGTTTGGACCAACTAATGACCAACTCAGACCAATTAGAAAGCTACCATGATCCAAAACGCATCAGTAACAGCTTAAACTGGATTTTCTAACAGGTAGTTAAAGTTTTTTAAATTATTCTTTTATTTCTTTTTAATTTTTTTTTAAATTTTTTTTACAATTTAGTTTTACAGTTTAATTATAAATGCTGGAGTGATGTTTACCTGCAAAGTTGTCAAACGCTGTTGGAACATACTCGGTGGGATATCCATTGGTGGTATAGCTCACAATGAGACTAGTTTTACCCACTGCACCATCACCAACCAGCACGCAATTCACCCTGCGCTCCGCTGCCGACCCGAAGCGGATCTTTACCGCGGATGACAAATCTCTGCTCCTGAATCTCCTCGGGGGTACCGGCGGCACAACCGTACCATGAACAGGCTTATATTCTCCACCTCCCTGCGGAGGCATCGCTGAAAACACTGACCGTCCAGGAGTTTTAACGCCAGTTTCAGCGAATCATCTCACTTGTGAATGAGAAAGCGGAGCACCAGTCTCCGATTTCACTGCAGTGTCCATTTATTTTA
This sequence comes from Sinocyclocheilus rhinocerous, assembly GCF_001515625.1. Classification (NCBI taxonomy): domain Eukaryota; kingdom Metazoa; phylum Chordata; class Actinopteri; order Cypriniformes; family Cyprinidae; genus Sinocyclocheilus; species Sinocyclocheilus rhinocerous. Next base: position 1,079,209 of record NW_015633185.1, on the reverse strand, counting down.
GACGGAAAAAGTCCGCTTAAAGCTACATTTCAAATAAAGAAGTGTTTGCTTTATCTGGAAATAAAACAAAGCAACTCTGAAGCAAAAATAAATACAAAACCCACACGTACACTGACGTTATGCCCTCATGAGGCAAGCCCTCCTCCACCCTCTCTCTAAAACTGATCTGAGTGAGCACTTTACTCCCAAACACTGTGGCTGTGTCACAATGCATATCAGCCGCCTATTAGATGGCGTTCTGAGGCGCGCGCAGCTTCTTTGGCCGTACATAAGGTAGGCAGCTGACTAGGGTTTGAGACAGAGCCCATGACATCATCCACTGTGAACTGCATTCATCCGTGAACTGAAGTTCAGCAAACCTGTTGTCATTACTGATAAACTCAACTCACCTGCGCAAATACACGCGTCAGCAGTTTTATTTGTTATCATGGATAATGTCCTTGAAATCCAAAATGGTTAAAGTTCATATACATTTGTGTCTTTTGAACAAAATTTACATTTTAGCGTTTATTTCACACACACGCGCGCGCACACACACACACACGTTTACTTAGCTAAATGGGGACATTACATAGACTTCTATTGTTTTTATATACAGATAGTTATACACTTTTTAACCTAAACCCACCCCTACCCCTAACAGAAAACTTTCTGCATTTTTACAATTTAAAAAAAAACTTTGTTTACTTTATTTTCATACCAGTTTTACAAATGAGGACGTCCCCAAATTGATTTATTTTTTTTGGCGATTTTGTCAGGTTTTGCTCACTTTTGGATACAAATTTGTACCCAAAATATGGTTATGCAAGTACACACACACACACACACACACACATACATAATATAAGAACACTGCGACTATTCAAGTAGGGCTAGCATCGTATTTCTCATTAAATTCTTCAAGTAGTTAAAGGGATAGTTCACCCAAAAATGGTGAACTATCTTGAAAATTTTATGTGTATCTGCTTACCCCCAGGGCATCCAAGATGTAGATGACTTTGTTTCTTCAGTAGAACACAAACGAAGATTTTTTTTAACTCAAACCGTTGCAGTCTGTCAGTCTTATAATGGAAGTGAATGGGAATCACGGCTTTGAGAGTAAAAAAAATATACACAAACAAAACCAAATTAAACCCTGCGGCTCGTGACTATACATTGATGTGTAAAGACACGAAACGATCGGTCTGTGCAAGAAACTGAACAGTATTTATATCGTTTTTTGAAAGTATTCAGACCCCCTTATATTTTTCACTCTTTGTTATATTGCAGCCATTTGCTAAAATCATTTAAGTTAATTTTT
>NW_015633185.1:1075492-1077895 GCF_001515625.1 Sinocyclocheilus rhinocerous | reverse complement strand
GATCGGCCACCTGCAGGATCCTCACATGCGATAGCTTAGTAGCCGGGACAACTTCTTTATGTTTACAGACGTGACGTAATGACGCAGTGCCATGCTCGAATTTCCCGCGAAAACCTACCTGTACCACTCAAATTAGAAAACATTATTATAAGCTTACCGTTGTAAATCGGGCTAAAGTAAGGCGATAGTTTCGAACACTGGCTGGTTATGTACTTGCTCAAATATTTATTTCGGATCATTTTTAACCAAAAAAAAGTTACGGACTGCAGCTTTAAATTACACAGACAAATTTAATTCTCTAATGGGACCAAAGGGGAGCGTGGAATTGAACTGTAACGCAGTTACGCCATCTATCGGACAAATGCTAAAACAGGTTCCCTCAAGAACAAAATAACTCCTATATACTTTAAATATACTTTTAACTCCAATAGTGAATATTAGTTCACAATATTAAGTATTTATAGTACTAACTGATATAATATTAGTGAGTTTTATCTACATTATGTGTGGTTTATTGGTTTGGCTGCTTATTTTTGTGTGGAACGTTAGTCGCAGATCTTGTTTCACCCGAGGCTCTGTTTCAGATGAACAGACGCCCGCACATGATTCCGACACCTATAGCTTTGTATGCACATGTGAGTTTGACAGATGGCTGCAAATTCAGAGAAAAAATCGAAAACAAACCGTGAGGTCGTGTTGGGCTTCTTAGAGGAGGCAGAATCATGGCAGCTTCTTAGTAACCAGTTTCCAAGTAAAGTCGGAGGGAGACCTTCGTGGTTGAGCCAGGTGGATTTGCCAACTGTGTCCGAGTTACAATGCGAGAAGTGTAAACTTCCAGCAGTGTTTCTTCTGCAGGTCTACGCACCAATAACGGAATATGATCAATGTTTTCACAGAACACTATTTGTGTTCTGCTGCAAGACACCAGCCTGCTATATTAGAAATGACAACAAGTGTTTTAAAGGTAACTCATACGCTGTCATACTATTTTGAACAGAGTCTACTGTTTTGTATGTATTAATATTTTAATTATATATTTACACATTTTGATTAAAGAATTTTTTTACTTATACCCTCATGACGTTCCAAACGCCTATGACTTACTTCTGATTGAACATGATTGAAGATGCTGGTAACCAAACAGTTTTGATTCCATTGTATGGACAAAAGTACAATAGAAGTCCATGGGAACCAAAACTGGTTACCAGCATTCTTCGAAAGCTCTGCTTGTACGAAAGAAAGTCATACAGGTTTTAATTGAAGCTCATAGTGCAAGCCTTGCTCTAATGTCACAGTATTCTGTACTATTCCCCATTCCCAGTGTTCAGATGTCAGCTGCCAAGGAAAAATGACTTTTACCCTTTTGATCCTCCTCCTGATGAGAAGCCAGAGCACCTAGTGAATGATCATCAGGTTCTAGGCTCTGGGCTCAAACTGTGCAGGCTGTGCGGTTGTCTGGGACAGAAAGCCTGTTCTCGATGTCACTCTGTCACATACTGCTGTAAAGAGCATCAGACCATAGACTGGAAACACGGTCACAAGAAAGAATGTTCAAATGAGTGTAAGTGAATGCAGATTAGGACAATTTCTGCATTATTTCAACCAAGATCTAACATTAGCTTTAATCTATACCAGGGGTCTCCAAACTCGGTCCTGGAGGGCTACAGTCCTTCTGAGTTTAGCTCCAACCCCAATTAAACACACCTGAATCAGCTAATCAAGGTATTACTAGGCAAACTTGACATTTCCAGGCAGGTGTGTTGAGGCAAGTTGGAGCTAAACTCTGCAGGACTGTGACCCTCCAGACACCCCTGATCTATACGCATGTTGTCTTCATATCTGAATCCACAGCTTCTCAAAGCTCAGAGGAGCTCAATTCATTTCTCTTTCCTGAGTGGGAGTTGGTTACCGACCCGGAAGAGCTTCCAGCAAAAGATGAGGAATGCCATGAAGGCCACAGACTGGATCAGGAGAGCATGGCTTGCTTAAATAATGGTATACCTTTCAAATCAGATTCAGCAGCTTGATATATCCACGTCTTGACAAGGATTGACCATTCACACTGTTTATTTACCCTCTCAGGTTTGGAGGACAGTGAACTAGAAAGTATGGCCCATCATGAAACACAAGACTCTAAAGCGTTTCAGAAGTTCAAGAAGCGCTTTGCTAATGAACCACAACAGGTCAGTTACAAAGTCACTGTCTGAAGAGCAAATGCTGCACATGGCTTTTGTGTGCTGTGGGGTTCAACAGCTGTGACTGTATATGTATTTTTAAGGTTTTGCGGTATTGCAAAGGAGGATCTCCACTTTGGGTGTCAGCTGAACATGTGCCATGTGAGGAGGATGTTCCAGAATGTCCATGTGGTGCAAAACGTCTGTTTGAATTTCAGGTAATGTAAAG
>NW_015633185.1:1067954-1074721 GCF_001515625.1 Sinocyclocheilus rhinocerous | reverse complement strand
GGTCCTGGAGGGCTACAGTCCTTCTGAGTTTAGCCCCAACCCCAATTAAACACACCTGAATCAGCTAATCAAGGTATTACTAGGCAAACTTGACATTTCCAGGCAGGTGTGTTGAGGCAAGTTGGAGCTAAACTCTGCAGGACTGTGACCCTCCAGACACCCCTGATCTATACGCATGTTGTCTTCATATCTGAATCCACAGCTTCTCAAAGCTCAGAGGAGCTCAATTCATTTCTCTTTCCTGAGTGGGAGTTGGTTACCGACCCGGAAGAGCTTCCAGCAAAAGATGAGGAATGCCATGAAGGCCACAGACTGGATCAGGAGAGCATGGCTTGCTTAAATAATGGTATACCTTTCAAATCAGATTCAGCAGCTTGATATATCCACGTCTTGACAAGGATTGACCATTCACACTGTTTATTTACCCTCTCAGGTTTGGAGGACAGTGAACTAGAAAGTATGGCCCATCATGAAACACAAGACTCTAAAGCGTTTCAGAAGTTCAAGAAGCGCTTTGCTAATGAACCACAACAGGTCAGTTACAAAGTCACTGTCTGAAGAGCAAATGCTGCACATGGCTTTTGTGTGCTGTGGGGTTCAACAGCTGTGACTGTATATGTATTTTTAAGGTTTTGCGGTATTGCAAAGGAGGATCTCCACTTTGGGTGTCAGCTGAACATGTGCCATGTGAGGAGGATGTTCCAGAATGTCCATGTGGTGCAAAACGTCTGTTTGAATTTCAGGTAATGTAAAGAACATTTTAAATATAAAGAGCACATAGTCATGCACACACTACTGCTCAAACGTTTGGGGTCAGTAAGATTTGTTTTGAAAGAAGGATGAATTAAATTGATCAAAAGACAATGTTACAAAAGATTTCTAAATAAATAAAAAAACTAAGCTGTACAACTGTTATAATAAATGTTTCAACATTTATAATAAGAAATCTTTCTTGAACAGCAAATCAGCATATTATAATGATTTCTAAAGGATCATGTGACACTGAAAACTAATGACTGCTGAATATTCAGCTTCACCATCACAGTAATAAAATAGATTTTAAAATGTTAAAATAGGAAACAATTTTTAAATTGTAATATTTCACAATATTACTTTTTTTACTGTATTTTTTATTAAATGAATGCAGCCTTGGTGAAAATTAAGATACTGAAAAATCTTTCCAACCCCAAAGTTAGTCATAAATGGCATTAGATTAATGCATTGCACTGTTTAAAATGTCACTGTCTATTTCAGATCATGCCTCAGTTACTTAATCACCTCAAAGTGGATAGGACAGATGCCAGCATAGACTGGGGGACAGTGGCCATCTACACATGTGCTGACAGCTGTGACCAAGGCACCAAATATTCTGCTGAGTTCATCTGGAAACAAGACTTTTCAGGAGATCAAGCATTGTAGAATTAGTGCAGTCAGATTAACTATAATTTAAACAATTGCATCAAAAATTACATTTATAATATTAAAGAAATGTGAACACTAAAGGCATTGGTTCTTTTGTGGCACTCACATACACCATTTCATTCCCTAAATGAAATTAAGAGGTTTTCAAGTATTACAAAACATTTTGGCAATTTAGACACACATTCAGTAATATATATATATATATATATATATACGACTACAAATTTTAATCGCGATTAATCGCATTATGCACAAAATTCAATAATGCATTAAAAAGTTAAAACCAAAAAAAAAAACCCGAAATAATACTTTGAGCAAGGATGCATTAAATTGTTTAAAAGTGACAGTAAAGACTTTTTCACTGTTGCAGAAGATTTCTAATTCAAGTAAATGCTGTTCTTTTGAACGTTTTCCTCATCCAAGAATCAAATCAACATTAATGTATCACGGTTGCCACAAAAATATTAAGCTGCACAGCTTTTGTCAACATTGATCAAATGTTTCTTGAGCAGCAAATCAACATCATAGAATGATTTCTGAAGGATCAAGTGACACTGAAGACTGGAGTAATGATGCTGAAAACTCCGCTTTGCATCACAGGAATAAATTACATTTTAAAACACAAATATAAACTAGTTCAAATATTTCACAGAATTACTATTTTACTGTAGACCAATCGGGTCGATTTGTCAATTTTTGGTTAAAAAAAGACTGATAAGAACAAGGTATAAGTATGGCTGCCTGGACAGACAAAGACTCCGATGCAGCGGCTGTCATCTCGGCTTTGTTGCTGTTCAATAAAGTCGTATTTTGGCATCTGGAACTCCGTTTCTTGTGTTTTATTTTACGACTGAGAAGACAATTGTTTGCGGTGTACAACACATCAACACCATTTCCTGCCTTGTTATTAGTAATAATTTATTTAGTGTAGTTCTGGTATGAAATCCAAAATAATCTCACTTACACACTAATACAGAGTCTCAACACTTAAAAGTCCTTTCTGTTGTAAAAACTGTCATAACACTACTGAAATGTCATCTCATTACCATTATAGAAAAACAGAAAACATGCAGACAACATACGTGGAGGTAATACTCTACAATGCAGTGATAGGCTGAAGTTGGCAAACGTATTTATTTGCATTCAATGTAGCAAAGTGAATTAGTTACATAGACAAAGGATTAAATTATCATGTCAGTGCTTTACATGGGGCTATTGGGAGACCTACAGTACATCATTCATTGAAATGGGAATTAAATCGTTAGATCTGTCAATCTCATTTGAAAACTTAACATGATGACTTCAACAACTGAACGATCCGCAAACTTGTTTGCAAAGCTTTGTTGGAAAATAACCTAAATGCACTCCTCCAACATGGGCATTGCTTGCTACAGACCGATTCCTCTCGCTGACAGACAATCAGTAATGCAATAATATATAAAACCTGCTAATAAAGGGAATGTGTAAAAGAATGAACTGAACATTTTAACATCATAAAACCATAAAAATTCAAAACATTAAAATATTCAGACATAGATAAAACCGTATTTTGCAAACCAAATGGCAGGTGAAAAACATTTAAAAATAAAAGCATTTTTAACCCTCAAATCGATTCACTTTGAGTGAAGAAAATGTGTCCTTCATATTTACAAGCTTACAAAAGTAAATAAAACTGAGTAGGTCACCCCAGACATGGGCTCAGGAAGTAACTAATCAGCGATAACATTACAAGATTACGTAGTCTTCCTGAATCCTTTCAGGATGGGGTATATATTTTCAAATGCTTCATAGATCTCTGCTCTAACCTTTGCACCTGGAAATAAAGGAATTTTCATTATGCAACTTCAGTGTAGTAATATTATACTAGCATTACATGGTACTATTTGTACCATTTTAAATACAACAATAACCTCACCTGTAAGTACAACTTTGCCTGAAACGAATATTAAAAGGACGATTCTGGGTTTGATCATTCTGTAGATTAATCCCGGAAATAACTCCGGTTCATAGCTGGGGAAAAAGCATCAGCAGCATATTAGTGTTGCAGTTTTTTCCATCTCACAGTCAGAATGTTGCTCACACTTGAATAATAGATCAGAGGATTGCAAATACATTAGTATATCAGTAAAATAAACCCTTAATCAATATACAACCTAGGTGGTAAAAACAGTAATAGTGTAGAAAATGTAAATTTATTCAGAACAAGACACTAAAGTATTCAATTTAGTTTGAGATGTGATATCAAAATAATAATATTAATAAATAATAAAAACAAACCTGCTAAACTGCTGGTGTGTAAGAACCAGGCCCTCTAATCGGATGGGAAACTTGACGTCGCAGCTGCCCACCATGTTCTGAATTTTGAAGTCTAAGAATTTAGCAGGAAAACCCAACTTCTGTACCACTCTGGCATATTTTCTGGCTGCCAATCGGGACTGTTCCTCACTGCAGAAGTGAGTGCACACAAAAAAAGGCAAACTCACACACACTGTTGTTTGTTCTACAAGTTTGTGTGAGAGGAAGAAAATGACAGCAAGGCCGCAGGTGGCATTTCGTACCTTTTCGCTCCCGTGCACACCATCTTCCCTGAGCTGAAGATGAGAGCTGTTGTTCTGGGTTCTCGTATTCTCATTATGACGGCAGCAAAACGCTGAAAGTGTTATTGATGTTTATTCGTGTTAAATCAAAATGGATGTTTTTGCCAAAAAAGACATTGCATAAAATCTCGTGATCACCTAGAACTGTAATCTTTGCAATAGGCCACAAATTCCAAAACAAAACAAAAAAAAAAAAATCACAAAAAAAGGAAATAAAAATCAAACAGTAAATGCTTTTTTTAACCAATTAAAACTGGTCTTACCTTTGGGTTATATTCAGCATTTCTGGCTCGAAGTGCTATCGTCTTTAAGTCAAGTTTGCACCCCAAGTTTACAGTGGACACAATATTCCTTAAATAAAATTGAAAATATCACTTTTTTTGTACATAATACATAAAAATTGTAGACTGTTGATAAAGCATAAAGGGCACTCATGTTATGATCATCTCAGATATATTTAACTGCTCAAAAAATATATTTTTTTTTTTCATCTGAGAGCCAATCAACAATGTTTTTGCCAGGATTGTGTGGTGATGACAGCTAAAGAACTCACTGTAATTGGGGGACGATGCCAGAGCTCTCTGAGGCCGGTGTGGCAGGAGTGATGGGGGTCATAGGGGTGAGAGGTGTTGTATAAACTGGCGTGTTGCCTGGCAGTGCCGTTGTGGTGGAGACCTGCGAGTGGTAGAGCTGTGGTGTCTGGCCTGAAGCTCCCACCATCCCACCCTGCTGTTGTGAGGCTGCCTGTTGTTGCTGCTGCTGTTGCTGCCGCTGCTGCTCCTCCAGAAGGGACAAGCTGTTGGTGTTCTGCACTGGCTGTGGTGTAAGACCCGTGCCGTACGGCATCATGGGACTGAAAAGGGGCAGGCCAGGTGTCATGGCTCCCTTTGAATAGATGCAAGGGCAGATAACATTATGTACTGATGCACTGAAAAAGTTGATTAAAATATCTGCATTATGTAAAGGCTGGAATATACTACATGTCTTCTGCTCAGAATTACAGTGTGGAGGAGGAGATCTAAGTTGGCACTTTTTTTTTTTGGCTTTAGACTGATTAAAGTCGGAGGATATCAAGCATGTTTGATATTTTGAGCCAATTGTAGAACACATTGATGACATGTTAAAAAAAGTGTGATTAAATTAAGTTAATTTATTATAAATGTAACAGTTCAATACTATGTTTATAAAAGAAACTATACAGTCCCTCGCACATTAATATTTGGGGTTCCGTGGCATCTAAATTTTGAAAACCCCTGGTTTAGTGTATGATGCCTAATGTTTTAAAATCTGTACAAATTTTAAAAGCAGTGTAGAGTGTTCCAGTGTATTTATGCTTACTCAACACTGCATTACTCACCGGTGGAGATGCCAGCCCTTGAGGGAAAGGAGGGAGGCTGTTGTTCTGCTCCATATTGACAGGTTATGAAGCAAAACAACCAAAACAAAGTAGTGATTTCAGGACTAGCTTGACTCCAATGGCCCCAAAAGACCTGTGGTGAAAAAGCACACACACAAAACAATCAATGAAACATACTTTCACACAACAGCGTTGCAATATGTCTACTGAGAAATTGCGTGCATTGTACAGTAAACAGATAGATCTATGCATATCTAAGGGGGAACATAATTGAATGGTTCGGTTGTAAAATGAAGACTACGAAGTTAGCAAGGAAAGTAAAGTTAAAATTAATCTACAGAACATATAAAACGTTATACGGTATACTGTTCAAAACTGTACACACCAAGAGTAGGATAGAAGGATATGCTGATGCTATTTGCAGTGTGGCTCTGTGGAAACTCAAATCAATGTAATATCGCATCACGCCGCTTAACATAACATAATTGACACTTAACAGAAAGCGACGCCAGAGCTGACAACTAATCACGCAGCAGTGATCAGAACAGGAGTGATGCCTACTTCGAAGATGGCTAGCTTGTGGCGCTAATCTGTTCTTTACAAACTCAAACAGTTCATACATACATAACAGCGCTCTCTGCCGAAATAGTGTAATGGAGTGAAGTGAAAAAACGTCCAAACAAACCGTTAATTTGCAGGATCCCTCAGGCTGGCAATGAGCTCGCGCAGATAGCTCCAGGAGCGCGCAAAACATGAGACTTTAAAACAACTTCCGCCGACTTTAATAATGCGCTTCCGGTGCATTATGGGGTTTATATTCATGAACATTTAAAGGGGTCATATGATGCGATTTCAATTTTTCCTTTCTCTTTGGAGTGTTACAAGCTCTTGGTGCATAAAGAAGATCTGTAAAGTTGCAAAGACTAAAGTCTTAAATCCAAAGAGATATTCTTTATAAATTTAAGAGTCAGCCACGCCTACCTAAAACGGCTCGTTCTAACACGCCCCCACATGTCTACGTCACGATGTGGGAAGATTTGCATAACGCCGCCCAAATGTTCACGCAAAGAAAGAAGGCGTAACTTTTATTCTTGCTGTAGCATTGTTGCCGCCGCTGCCATGTCCTGAAGGCGCTGTGTGATTCGTTAGACCGATGAGCTTTGTAAAAATCGACGCGTTTCAGAAAGGCTGTACAGCATACAACAATAATGTACAGTGTGTGGAAAATAATGTGTCGGCTTTCACCGTGGACGAAGCGGAGTCCAGCCTAGGGTCGTCACATGTGCTTGCTGCAAGCCCGCCGGCCACTCCTTTGTCGAATCCGTCAAGCCCTCCGGCCATTCCTCACTTTACCCCCCGGCCTCTGCTCACTCTAGGTCGCCGTGTGTGAC
>NW_015633185.1:1058956-1067881 GCF_001515625.1 Sinocyclocheilus rhinocerous | reverse complement strand
CAAATACACAAAATAATGTTCTTTTTAGCAACATCATATGACCCCTTTAAACATAAAAAAAAATCTAAATTGAAAAAAAAAAAACTATATAGAAATTTTTATTTTTAAATTTCTAAATACTGCTTACCGGGTATTCACACACACCACACACAACTGTTTCCTCTATTATTTCAATCCCTAGAAAGAATAGATACATGCTAATTGATTTTAATTACATTTTTCTGTGTGTTTTTATAAATTCCAAAAGGAATTCCTTGAAAAAATAAACCTGTTAGAGGTGGGCATGATACAATAGGTAAGAGATTCATATAATTTGAAAGCTTTCTCGATGAGTGAATCAGTGGGTCCGATGACTCAAAAAACTTGTAAATAATTTGGCAAAGTATGGCTTAATGTAATAAAATGAAACTTTTACATTTAGCACACAATCAATGTTGTTTTAATGTTCTGATTATGAATAAACATTGCATATCCATTGTATATAATTTATTATATATTGGGTTTATAACATGCAGTTTGGATGGCTTTATATTAGTTAAGCAGTGTATTTCACACATACTGCAGCTTAATTTTGTTTACGTTCTCATAGGTCTTATAGCTCTTGATCTAAGTGGTAACATAACAGTAGGTACGGTTGAAAATGTTTACATTGTCCATTGTTGTTTTCTCTGAAGTCATCTTAATTTCTACAATAATATTAAACACAGATGTACTAATGTAGTCATGAGTATAATTATACTGGGTTGACATTTGGCAAGTATTTATGTACAAATTCTGTTATTTAATGACAAACATTTGTATATGCCTAAATGTACACATATTGTGCAGGAGTTTCCACATCAGGAGCACCCTTCAAATCTCCAGGGCGGGTGGGAGATTCTCCACTTCCAGGCTGTGGTCTATATGCTGACCATACAGTAAGTTGTGGAACTTTAAAGGTCATTTGATTATGCAGGGCTTTTTGTATCATTCAACTCATAGCCTATTTCTTTACTATCAAATTATATTAATTTGTATGACAAGGATTAAAAGTATGACAATTTACAACCATGTTCTCTGTATTTTCAGGTGGGTGCCGGCCGCAACAGGTATTTTTTTTACATTGCATCTGAGCTTGTTCTTGTACTAAGGCATTGTTTCTTTGCTCAGTAAATATTACATTGTACTATTGAACATGCAGTATATAAATCATTTGGAGACTTTACACTTGGAGGAGAATATACCAATATATATTCCTTCTGTCCACAGCTACAGGTGATGGAGACAAAATCATGTGCTATTGCCCAAGCTTTCATGTTGTGCAGCTGATGAGACAAGTATTTAATTCTGCTTTGGTATAAATTAAAATATCACCTTGGATAAATATTCAGTTGTGTATTATTTAATTCAATAATAATACATAGGATTATGTCCAAATGTATCAAAATGTGAAGGTGTAATTTGCAGTAGTCAAAAACATTTTGTACACAGTAGAAAATTTCATGTTAAATACTGTGAGGATCTGGGTATCCCAACTGTTGTGTTTTTGACAATAGAGGTTGTGTAAAGTGAAGGCGGTCAATGAAAATCTCATTGAACCATTAGAAAAATAGTTGTGCTGTAGTAAATTAGATCTGGCTCACATTTCTCTCATCTTTTGTCTGCTATCAAGGGCTCATCTCCCAATGAAGCCTGTCACGCTGTGCTTGCCGGCATTCAGAGGAGAACAAGTGGTGATAAAGGCTTTGAAATTGGGCTTATTTCTTGAATATGAAGGTAAACACCTTTTATATGGTCCACTGTATTTCCTGACCTTAATATAATAAATATTGCTTATATGCAGTTTGAACTTACACATTTGTAGGGGTTCTTTATCGTTTCTCTTGATAAAATGTAATTTTTAGCAGCTTATACCATTAATTGCAGCTGATCCATGTTTCTAAAACGGTCTTCTCACAACAGGGAGAGGTTGGAGCTGCATCCTCAGTGGAATTTCCATACACGTTCTGGAACCAAGGGTTGAGTTCGGTGGAAAAGCTAGTCATTAGCCAGGCCATCAGGCTCCTAAACTCAAACTCAGTCTCTTAACACCAACATGACTTCACTTAATTATCAGTAAGACACTTAATATACTGACATTGTCACTTGCACACAGCAATTTCTCTAATATTTAATTTATTTACTTTTTTACCCCTATTGCTGCTATGTAACTACCTTGTACAACCTGTTTGCACATTCTTCTCTTGTACATTCCTGCCCATCTTAATATTTATTAAGTCTACAGTATACTGTCGGCCTCCTAATAATCCCCATCCGCTTGACTAGCTCTATCTCTCTCTCCTCTCCACCTGTAGCTGGTGTGTGGTGAGCGCACTGGCGCCTTTGTCCTGTGGCTGCCATTGCATCATCCAGGTGGATGCTGCACACTGGTGGTGGTTGAGAGACCCCCCACATGATTGTAAAGCGCTTTGGGTGTACATCAATACACAATAAAGCGCTATATAAATGCCTCATTCATTCATTCATTAACCAACATAAATCCAAAAACGTATAATTTCTCCTCATTACGTGTGGTTGGTCATAAAACGTCATTGCTTTTTAACATTTGTGTTTAACTTTTCAATTATTTGTATGAAAAAAACACTTTGGTCATTATTCTTAATAATCAATAAAAATCTGTCTGGTGGTTCACTGTCATCGTTTTGACACGTATTGATCAGAGACTCACACTCACGTTAGCCAATGCCACGTTTCACAAATGACGTAATATTTTACCCCTCTTGATAGGGGGCAGGATTGCGGCAGTCCTCTGCGTGAACGATTCAAGTCACTATGAACTCATCGTAAACGTTTAATAAATAGATGTGGGTGTTGTAGTTCTTTATACAGACGTTTTCCATTCGCGCAAGTCAGATTATATCTGAATTGAACTACAACTTCCGCATAGGTCATTATGACGACATTGCCTACGCAATCTGTTTAAGGAGTTCCTATTTCCTGGTTGAAGAGTCAGCCATTTTGGGTTTCAACCGACTAGCCTTTGCGGTAGTAGCTAGCCAGCTAGTTACTTTTTAATCGGGAGAAAGGTTATTGTTTCTAGTCTACCTTCACGCCGCTGAGTTGTATTGTTAGAAGACAAGCGGTTTTCACAGTGTCCAGTCCACGATGAATCCTGAATAGTAAGTGGTTGAGTTATTACGCTGTTGTTTGTCGTTACTGAGCTCATCATTTACCTGTAGCTACTTTTGACAGGCAGCAGCAGCAATGATGACTAGCTGTGTTTAATCTTACCAGCAACTAATATCAATGTATTTGATCTGTTTCACTTCGTCAAAGCCGGAAAGCACGGTGATTTTCAAGACCGGCATTTTTAACACATAGCTTTCTTTAAAGAAGTGTTGTTGTTTTTTTGTCATTAAACGGCTGTTGTTGTATAGCGGAGCTCAGAGGGGTTAAATATCCATCCGCGTTACATTTATGACAAGTAGAGCTCCTTAGTTGGTCTTGGTCATACATACCACACCTTTAACACTTCGTACATTGTAATATTTTAATCCCAAGCCATTAAAACGCATGTTATCTGTCAGGCTTCATCAGAAATTAATACGAAAGCTAGCTGATGTAAGCTAACGTCTTCAGATCGCTTTTCATTTACGTTTTAAACAGCTCGACCAGCTGGTGAAATAGATAAATAGCTGGTTAAGTATCGTTAACATATTTAGTAACCTGTTGCTGACCCCTTAATTTAGTCAGAAAGAGGGTTGCGGTTTAAGTAGCTACTAGCTAGTTAAAAAGGGGTGTCACTATCAGGAAGGTGGGCTTGTAAATTACTAATGAGTAACGTTAATCATAGTCATTCGCGTTCATTTTATTTGCTAAACCAGCTTTTAAAGTTTAGACAGCGATTTAAGATATTTTATTCAAGTCACGTGCCTTGTTGTTTAATACTACATTTTTAAGTTGTAGATGTACTGTACACTTTGACACTTAAATAACATTTCTAAGTTAAAGTCAGGGTTTTTCTGTCTGCTTAGAAATAAAAGATGGTTTAGCAAGATTACATGCATAATAGCCACATTTCCACAGCACCAGTCTGATTTGTGCTATCTTTGCTTCCTTATCAGTATTAATTTACATAATCTCAAAAAGTATTTGATGCCATGATTCCAGTGTTCATTGGCACTGAATTGTGAGGTTTCTACACTCCTGTCTAAATGTCTGAATGTGCAGATGTCAAGTATGTCTCAAGGAACTGAAGTGCCCATCCCTTCCTCTATTGTGTAGTAGTCATGTGTAGGTCACATGCCAAATGACAAGCTACAGGCTTCATTACAACTATCACTAGTCTGAGTGTTAAGCAACTCTGTTTCTTAATAGACTTAAGTATCAGCTGTTACTTGTATTTTACATGGTCAGAAAAAGGGTGAAGTATGGTTTTTCATAGTTAGGTGCTGTTTGATGGTTGATCAGTGGTTAACACTCATTTGCAGTTTCTCTTTCGGTTCTTCACATGAGTTGTATCAAAGATTCAATACTAAAGCGCATACAGACTTTGTGGCTTCCTGAAATAACATGAATAGTGATTTTTTTTTTTTAATGATAGCAAGCCAGAATTCATGTGGATTGTCTCTGTCTTTTCTGACACAGGTTTTTAACATCCATCCATGTAGGATTTAATGCAGAATTTCAGATCTGCATGTTTAAACAAGACATTTTTTAAGACCATACTTAGCTGAAGACACTTATACTACACCTACTTATTCTATTTGATAGAAATCAGAAACCAGTGTATAAACAGAGGGTCTTTACATGCAGTTTTTCATGTAGCTGTTCCCTACACAGGAGCGTTTGTTCCAGTCAACCTAACAAGGAGAACATGACTTGAATTCAGTGCAGTGGGCAGGATGGAGAGGAAAACAGACCGTTCTGCTGAGTCGATGAGCTGGTCTTGACCAGGCTGATCCAGTGAATTTCCTTCCTATGGTCTTTTCTTACTAGGGCATGTTGAATAAGGCCAGAGGATTTAGCGCAACAGGCAAAATTCCCTCTCTGTGGAATGCTTGATCCGCTTACTCAAGTTTCCCGACCTCATAGGTCCTCAAGCACATTGTTTCTGTTAAAGAGCAGGTCATATGGGTTTTCGAAAAATATATTTTTTGCAGTTTGTAACGTAGCTATTCATTTGCATAATCCCCGCCTGCCCGCGAAATACGAACACTCTGACCTGCCCACAAACTCTTCCGCTAGTTATTGTGTTTACATCATGTCGAGAAGACCTGTGTTTTTAGCCTCACTGGGCATTCTAACACGGTTCCCACACGTGCACCTCAAATAAGTAAATAATAATAATGAATGAAATAAAACTGCTGTCACATCACGTAAAGTACCACAAACAAAGTTTAAACTTACCGCTGAGAAACGTCCTGATCAAGTCGTGCTTGCGATGGAGTTTCCGGTTGAGCGACTGCATCGGTATCATCCTCGGACTCGGGTTCAAATTGATAAGGTAATATCAATGCCATTTTTGTAACCTTATAGCATCTTTGTTTGCAAGTAACCATCCAGAGCAAAACAATAATCATGGTAATGGGCGTTTCGTTTCCGACATGCATTGTATACGGAAAGACCAATCACAACAGACTTGGCCAGCTGACCAATCAGAGCAGAGTAGAAATGTGCTGTGATTGGTTAGCTGGGCCAGTGTGTGTTGTGATTACCCTGGTCGGGAAATGTCACGCCCCTTACCATAGCCACTTGCGAGCTTCAGTGTAAATATTGAGTCAAAATCAAATCAATTTGAGCGCGATTTAAACCTGGATGATTGTAACCACTCTAAGATCGTCTGCCTTGTGAAAACTAGCGCGTCTCCGACATAGTGATAACACTCGTGTTTCGAAATCATTGAAAAATGATTCTAATATTAAATGTATATTCTGAGAAAATTACAATGTTTTCTGACCTTAGATGCATTTAAACCTGTTGTTGGGGACTCCAACACAATATTAGGACACTTTAAAATATCATATGACCTGCTCTTTAAACAAACATTTTATTTTCTGCATGCAAAATTGGACCAGAGACTGATTTACCCCATGTTTAACTGAGTTACATCAGACAATGGTCTTACAGTGCTGGAAAGCAAGGGTTTGGCCTATTTCACATGTTTCAGGGGGATTTTAATGACCTCATTCCTAATGAAGGTCTAGAAAATAAACAATGTGTAATATACAGTAAACGAAAGCAACAGTTGGGTTCAGGGCAGACTGAGGTGTTTTGAGATGTAGGGCCTCCTGTCTGCATCAGTATAATGGGTACACTCGTTCAAATGTTATTTATATATTTATTTATTTTTTAAGAATTTAGTAGTTTTACTCAGCAAGGATGCATTAAATTGACCAAAAGGGACAGTAAAGACTTGTACATTGGTGCAAAAATTATGTTTGTATGAACTTCCTATTCATCAAAGAATCCTGAAAAAAATGTATCATGGTTTCTACAAAAATATTAAGCCATGCAACTGTTTTTAATTGTTAATAATAGGAAATGTTTCTTCACCACCAAATCAGCAGAGATAATTCTAATATGAATGCTGAAGACTGGAGTATTACCTGCTGAAAATTCAGTTTTGTCATCAAAGGAATATTGTAGTTTTTGAAAAGTTTCAGTTAAATAAAATATCTCCTTTTGAAGTGGACTTTGAGCTTTGTAACTTTGCAGATCTTTTTTATGCTCAAACAGCAACATTACAGACTAACTAAAGTTGAAAAAGCATAATAGGACCCCTTTAAGAGTTGATATTTGAAATCTTTGTCAGTACCCTGCTCTACTATTAAGTAGCTAAAATAAAGTTTTTCTGAGCCTATCTTTGCATTTAATTCAGGTGTCATATTATTGTAAACGAAAGCAACAGTTGGGTTCAGGGCAGACTGAGGTGTTTTGAGATGTAGGGCCTCCTGTCTGCATCAGTATAATGGGTACACTCGTTCAAATGTTATTTATATATTTATTTATTTTTTAAGAATTTAGTAGTTTTACTCAGCAAGGATGCATTAAATTGACCAAAAGGGACAGTAAAGACTTGTACATTGGTGCAAAAATTATGTTTGTATGAACTTCCTATTCATCAAAGAATCCTGAAAAAAATGTATCATGGTTTCTACAAAAATATTAAGCCATGCAACTGTTTTTAATTGTTAATAATAGGAAATGTTTCTTCACCACCAAATCAGCAGAGATAATTCTAATATGAATGCTGAAGACTGGAGTATTACCTGCTGAAAATTCAGTTTTGTCATCAAAGGAATAAATTACATTTAAAAAAAAAAAAATTTATTTTAAATGGTAATATTATTTCACATTACTTTATTTTACTGTATTTTTGATCAAATCAATGCAGCCTTGGTGAGCATAAGAGACTTCTTCCCAATACATTAGAAAGTCTTGCCAGCCCCAAACTTTTGTATGGTTGTGTATATTTCACACAACTGTTCTGCCAAAAATTGGTGGACAAATATTGACTGTCTAATGTTACTTTTTGCTTTTCATACAGTGACTATTTATTCAAGCTGCTCTTGATTGGTGACTCTGGTGTTGGAAAGTCTTGCCTTCTTCTCCGATTTGCAGTAAGTAGGCTATATGCTTTCCTGTATTTGCCCTCATGGAGATATTGCCATAATTTTTGCTTGCATCTACGTATTAGCATTTCAGGTCAAAGGTTGCAGAGGTTAAATAATCAGTCTTTAAAAAAAAGAAAAAAGTGATGTGAAGCATTTTAGTTGGAAGAGAGTGCTGGTCATTAACTTCCCCCACCTACTATCTCTGCTGGTACCGAGACTCGAACCTGCGACCTTTGGGTTACACGTCCGACTGTCTAACCATTAGGCCATGATTTCCCCCAATATTTATTTTATTTGTGTACAAAGTAAATTTGCATACTAAAAGACTGTTATATCACGTTTATATTGAATTGAATACATTTATATTTTACTTCAAATCACTCTAGGCAGAGATCTGACTACTGAAATATCTAATTCACCTGCTGTTTTGCTTTTCTCAGGATGACACATATACAGAAAGCTACATTAGCACTATCGGTGTGGACTTTAAAATAAGAACTATAGAATTAGACGGAAAGACCATCAAACTTCAAATCGTAAGTTCCTTTCTATCCTGTAATGAATGATTGTTTGTGAATAAGGTGACATGAATGGAATATACAAACATGTGATTAAAGAAAAGTGAACACTTGATGTTTAGATATCGTATTAATTGTGTAGGGACATTATCAGAGAGAGCAGGGTTATGTCAGTGCTCTTATCATGAATTTTCCTTGATCTTTTGATGTAAATTATGTCAGAGAGAGACCTTTGTCTGCTAACTATTGAATAGGGCTGGGTTAACAATATTGAGTACTCAATTAATTAATTTTAATTTTGATGAACTGATATGAATTCTTACATCAAAATATGTGAACATAACTTCACTAAACATTATTTTATGGCACTCCTGCCATCAAATAATCACAATAAGTTGTTACTTTTGATAAGAAACCAAGTCTCAGATGTCAAATTCTGTCAGTTTTATCACAAAAGTGTTGTTAATTTTAACCTTTAATGTACTAACTAGGGGTTCCCTGTATAGTTTACAGCATCAGTTAAAGGGGTCCTATTATGCTCTTTTACAAAGTCTTGATTTTGTTTTGGGGGTGTTCTAGAACAGGCTCTCATACTAGGTTGTTTGAAAAACACATAATTTTTCACATATTTTACATTATTACAACACCTCTCTTCTCTGTCTGGCATGAACGGCTCGAATAGCTCCTGTATCAAATGAACGCCCGCCTTCTGAAATACGAAATGTGCTGTGATTGGTTAGCTGAGCCAGTGTGTGTTGTGATTGGCAGCACTTTGCGCCTGGTCGGGAAATGTCACGCCCCTTACCATAGCC
>NW_015633185.1:1056638-1057921 GCF_001515625.1 Sinocyclocheilus rhinocerous | reverse complement strand
CACACCCACCCCCACCCAGAGCAGTGGGCAGCCATTTTTGCTGCGGCGCCCGTGGAGCAGTTGGGGGTTTGGTGCCTTGCTCAAGGGTCTCACCTCAGTCGTGGTATTTTAGTTGGAAGAGAGTGCTGGTCATTAACTTCCCCCACCTACTATCTCTGCTGGTACCGAGACTCGAACCTGCGACCTTTGGGTTACACGTCCGACTGTCTAACCATTAGGCCATGATTTCCCCCAATATTTATTTTATTTGTGTACAAAGTAAATTTGCATACTAAAAGACTGTTATATCACGTTTATATTGAATTGAATACATTTATATTTTACTTCAAATCACTCTAGGCAGAGATCTGACTACTGAAATATCTAATTCACCTGCTGTTTTGCTTTTCTCACGATGACACATATACAGAAAGCTACATTAGCACTATCGGTGTGGACTTTAAAATAAGAACTATAGAATTAGACGGAAAGACCATCAAACTTCAAATCGTAAGTTCCTTTCTATCCTGTAATGAATGATTGTTTGTGAATAAGGTGACATGAACGGAATATACAAACATGTGATTAAAGAAAAGTGAACACTTGATGTTTAGATATCGTATTAATTGTGTAGGGACATTATCAGAGAGAGCAGGGTTATGTCAGTGCTCTTATCATGAATTTTCCTTGATCTTTTGATGTAAATTATGTCAGAGAGAGACCTTTGTCTGCTAACTATTGAATAGGGCTGGGTTAACAATATTGAGTACTCAATTAATTAATTTTAATTTTGATGAACTGATATGAATTCTTACATCAAAATATGTGAACATAACTTCACTAAACATTATTTTATGGCACTCCTGCCATCAAATAATCACAATAAGTTGTTACTTTTGATAAGAAACCAAGTCTCAGATGTCAAATTCTGTCAGTTTTATCACAAAAGTGTTGTTAATTTTAACCTTTAATGTACTAACTAGGGGTTCCCTGTATAGTTTACAGCATCAGTTAAAGGGGTCCTATTATGCTCTTTTACAAAGTCTTGATTTTGTTTTGGGGGTGTTCTAGAACAGGCTCTCATACTAGGTTGTTTGAAAAACACATAATTTTTCACATATTTTACATTATTACAACACCTCTCTTCTCTGTCTGGCATGAACGGCTCGAATAGCTCCTGTATCAAATGAACGCCCGCCTTCTGAAATACGAAATGTGCTGTGATTGGTTAGCTGGGCCAGTGTGTGTTGTGATTGGCAGCACTTTGCGCCTGGTCGGGAAATGTCACGCCCCTTACCATAGCC
>NW_015633185.1:1036120-1056628 GCF_001515625.1 Sinocyclocheilus rhinocerous | reverse complement strand
TTGCATAATCCCCGCCTGCCCGCGAAATACGAACACTCTGACCTGCCCACAAACTCTTCCGCTAGTTATTGTGTTTACATCATGTCGAGAAGACCTGTGTTTTTAGCCTCACTGGGCATTCTAACACGGTTCCCACACGTGCACCTCAAATAAGTAAATAATAATAATGAATGAAATAAAACTGCTGTCACATCACGTAAAGTACCACAAACAAAGTTTAAACTTACCGCTGAGAAACGTCCTGATCAAGTCGTGCTCGTCCCATTCGTCGGTATTTGTGATATCACAAATCCCGGAAAATATGCGTTTTAGTGCAAACGAGTCGTTCGTTGTAGTTTTTGAAAAGTTTCTGTTAAATAAAATATCTCCTTTTGAAGTGGACTTTGAGCTTTGTAACTTTGCAGATCTTTTTTATGCTCAAACAGCAACATTACAGACTAACTAAAGTTGAAAAAGCATAATAGGACCCCTTTAAGAGTTGATATTTGAAATCTTTGTCAGTACCCTGCTCTACTATTAAGTAGCTAAAATAAAGTTTTTCTGAGCCTATCTTTGCATTTAATTCAGGTGTCATATTATTCCTACTTCCTTACAGTGGGATACAGCAGGGCAGGAGAGGTTTCGCACAATCACATCCAGTTACTACAGAGGAGCACATGGCATTATTGTAGTCTATGATGTTACAGATCAGGTGAGCTCATACAAACCTTAAGTGTCCTTATTTCACTATAAACACCTGTGAAAATACCTTGAAATAAAGGTTTTAACTTCTGCTCCATTGTATTTGTTACAATGTTTTTTTTATGCCCTCAGGAGTCCTTCAATAATGTTAAACAGTGGCTACAGGAGATTGACCGCTATGCCAGTGAAAATGTTAACAAGTTATTGGTTGGCAACAAGTGTGACTTAACAACAAAAAAAGTGGTGGACTACACAACGGCAAAGGTAATATTGCTATACTCCGTATTACGTGATTTATTTCACTATTATTATGGTTCTGTTTCAAAACCTAATGAGCTGCCTTGTTGTCAAACTGCCTTCTAACTAAAATGAGAGCTCATAACTGACCGATTTGGAATGTTATACGTGGACAACAACAAAGTGCATTGAAGACTCTTGATTTCAGTTGATATAGCGTGCTGCTACGCTAATGACTTAATGCTGTAATAAACATTAACAATACAGAATGCACACTTTAGTAGGAATTTTAATTTGATGTAACTGATACATTTCGGTACTGAATGAATTATATTTTTGATTGACATTTCTTTCACTTTGTCTGACATTTTAGAGCTCATAAGGCATTCTGGTATTGCCTTCTCATGTAATGCTGCCTGTTGTATAGAATGGCCTTTGTGTCAGGAGCAAATTTATTTTAGTATTATTTCTGTATGTCATTATAGTATTTATTAATAATTCGTTTATATTTTAATTTTTCATATGACATTTTAGTAATGTTTTTATAATTCTATGTATTCAGTTTTAGTTATTTTAGTACTTCAACTTATTTGATTTCAGTTAGTTCCCAAAGCAACCTTCTTTTTTCATGCAAGTTTTCATTTCAGTGAACGAAAACTATTTTTAATAGTTTTAGTTGCGGTTGACAACACTGTGCTTTAAACCTCTGCATATATAGGCAGCTCACTAGGTTTTGGAGCAAAGCCTATGTGTACATAAGATTTGCAGTTGTTCACTTTTCCAGTATTCTAACGGAAAGAACTGCTTTGTTTATCTTTAGGAATTTGCTGATTCCCTTGGCATTCCTTTCTTGGAAACTAGTGCTAAGAATGCCACTAATGTGGAGCAGGCCTTCATGACCATGGCTGCTGAGATCAAGAAGAGAATGGGCCCCGGAGCCACAGCTGGGGGTGCTGAGAAGTCTAACGTGAAGATCCAGAGCACTCCAGTGAAGCCTGCATCTGGAGGCTGCTGCTGAGGCCTCCTCGACCCCAACCCCCTCACCTCGGCCCCCTCACCTCGCAAGAGCCCCCACAATAGGAGAAAGAAAGCGGAATAGATCATTTGTTATGGAGCAAAGATGGAATATGAAGAAAATAAAAAATAAAAGAGAGTGTGAAGCAGTCAACAGTTTAAGTTACCCAAATTTTACTGTATGTAGCCGCACTACCAAAAACATTAAAAAATCCCCCCCCTCCCTTGCTTTTCACAAACTAAAACTGATGAGAGGTCTGAGATTTGGTAACGGTCAGTCCCCTTCACCCCTACCGTCTGTCAGGGGCTGCTTTTAACCAACCCCACCCCAAAAAAAGGATGGATTTCATTTTCACTCAACGATTTTAAATCCTCTGTGTGCAGGTTTCTAAGAATAATGTCTGTATTTATCTCACTGTATTCCTACTGCAGGGCTTGTCTGTGGTCAAAATTAAATGACATTTTGTTTTTCTGTTCTTTTCTTTTCTTACTTTATTCTTTCTTGATGATTATTTTACTGTTTATATTTGCATGTGTAGGTTTCTGTCCCCACGGATTGTTTTGTCTGCTGAGATCAACCGGGCAGCGGTGGTTCACAGTCCTACATCTGTTTAGTAAAATATATGTACATATACACCAAGTATATATATGTAAGATCTGAATTGACAGCTCTGTAGAGTTAAATACATGATTTGAGTAGTTTTACCTTCTTTTGCATTTAAGTTGTGGCTGCAGACTCTTGTAGTTTTGTTGCGCAATGTGTAACAGTTAACAAATATATATATATATATATATATATTGTACGACCACACTGTACAATATCAGTATGTCTGCAATTCTTGGTGGGACATTTAGAAACCCTTTGTGTTTTATTTATTCAACATTTATATGCAAATATATTGTTCCATTAATCTAATCTCTCGATATTGGCCATTTACCTGCGGAATACATTGAAAGCAACAATTACACAATCGCATATGTGACTCAAACACTATGTTCTCTTTTTCATAATAAAGGCGAATGAATTCATTTTTTGAATGAACTTGGAAACCGTTTATGTCTAGTTTATCATTTTGTGCAGTTTTAGATGGATGTTTCACTTATCCCAGATGGGGCATTTAGTATATGTAGGATTAAAGCTTGCCATTGCAGTTAATTCATATTTTAGTATCATTTACATACTAATATAGTAATTATTAATATTTTGAATTAGCTTTTATATTTTTATTTGTCTTGTTTTGTAATTTTAGTGTAAATTTTAATCATTGTATGTGCTTTTGTCAATTGTATTAGATTTTAAATATTTCTAAGCTTTATTTTTAAATGTAAACTTCGTTTAAGTTAGCTGCCATGGCATCATTTCTCATTTTAAAGTTTTGAATCTAATTTTATATATTATTTCAGCTTTTTTAATTAACAAAAACAGATTTAGGTTTAGTTTTAGTTAATAATAATTGATGTACTTTTTAGATTAAAAAAATCTCAATGCAATTTTAGAAGACTTTGTAAAGCCTGAGTTAATTGAGGATCTATTTTAATTAAGGATCAAGCCCCTATTGTATCTGCAAGTTTTATTATTATTATTATTTTTCCCCTATGGGAGTCTATGGCAGCCTTATGAGCGGAATATAGGAAAATTATGAAAATTGGCACTCTTATAGTGATGGTCATGAATAGTGATCTGACCAACTTTGGGGTTACACGTCCGACTGTCTAACCATTAGGCCATGATTTCCCCCAATATTTATTTTATTTGTGTACAAAGTAAATTTGCATACTAAAAGACTGTTATATCACGTTTATATTGAATTGAATACATTTATATTTTACTTCAAATCACTCTAGGCAGAGATCTGACTACTGAAATATCTAATTCACCTGCTGTTTTGCTTTTCTCAGGATGACACATATACAGAAAGCTACATTAGCACTATCGGTGTGGACTTTAAAATAAGAACTATAGAATTAGACGGAAAGACCATCAAACTTCAAATCGTAAGTTCCTTTCTATCCTGTAATGAATGATTGTTTGTGAATAAGGTGACATGAACGGAATATACAAACATGTGATTAAAGAAAAGTGAACACTTGATGTTTAGATATCGTATTAATTGTGTAGGGACATTATCAGAGAGAGCAGGGTTATGTCAGTGCTCTTATCATGAATTTTCCTTGATCTTTTGATGTAAATTATGTCAGAGAGAGACCTTTGTCTGCTAACTATTGAATAGGGCTGGGTTAACAATATTGAGTACTCAATTAATTAATTTTAATTTTGATGAACTGATATGAATTCTTACATCAAAATATGTGAACATAACTTCACTAAACATTATTTTATGGCACTCCTGCCATCAAATAATCACAATAAGTTGTTACTTTTGATAAGAAACCAAGTCTCAGATGTCAAATTCTGTCAGTTTTATCACAAAAGTGTTGTTAATTTTAACCTTTAATGTACTAACTAGGGGTTCCCTGTATAGTTTACAGCATCAGTTAAAGGGGTCCTATTATGCTCTTTTACAAAGTCTTGATTTTGTTTTGGGGGTGTTCTAGAACAGGCTCTCATACTAGGTTGTTTGAAAAACACATAATTTTTCACATATTTTACATTATTACAACACCTCTCTTCTCTGTCTGGCATGAACGGCTCGAATAGCTCCTGTATCAAATGAACGCCCGCCTTCTGAAATACGAAATGTGCTGTGATTGGTTAGCTGGGCCAGTTTTGAATCTAATTTTATATATTATTTCAGCTTTTTTAATTAACAAAAACAGATTTAGGTTTAGTTTTAGTTAATAATAATTGATGTACTTTTTAGATTAAAAAAATCTCAATGCAATTTTAGAAGACTTTGTAAAGCCTGAGTTAATTGAGGATCTATTTTAATTAAGGATCAAGCCCCTATTGTATCTGCAAGTTTTATTATTATTATTATTTTTCCCCTATGGGAGTCTATGGCAGCCTTATGAGCGGAATATAGGAAAATTATGAAAATTGGCACTCTTATAGTGATGGTCATGAATAGTGATCTGACCAACTTTGGGGTCTCTAGGACCAACTCTATAGCGCCACCACCAGTTCAAAAGTACTCTTCATTATGATCACATTCAATAGCCTACATTAAGACTTTGCCCATTACAGTAACGGCCATTTCGAAAAATACAGTATTCAGTTTTTTTGCTACTCTTCCAAATTTTGTCCAATTCTTACGAAAATTTGCAGAGATGATCTTTGGACCGAGCTGGACAGAAATGAGTGAACAATGTTATGCCATACTTTTGAAAAACAAAAGTTATGATGTTGTGAACTTAATGTCGACCCAAAATTGGTTCAGAGGCTGTATCTCAGCCAAACTTTTATCAATTAAAATGAAATTTGAAAGGCTGCAACAGCACCTATGGATCATGAGATATGAAAAATGGCTACTTGGGTCTTGCCGAATCTGTCGATGTTGATTTTGCCAGGGTCAGACAAACTGCTTATCCGCCATTTAAAAATTTGTCATAAATTACAATATCTTTTAAACCATTTGATATATCTGCACAAAAATTGGTAGGGATCATTGACAGGTACGTGGAGGTACCTGAGAAGTTTGAATACAGTGCCACCTAGTGTTCCAGAGATATAAGGTTTTTTGCAAAACTTATAACTTAAAACTTATTTTTGAAAACATTGTCCAAATTTTGTTATTTTTGTATCCTTTCATTCCCTGGTTTACGCCGATTATGCCTATATGTTATGTCATTTTCCAAAAATGTGCCTGTTCACCATATTGAAGTAAATGAAAAACTGTTTTTCTTTGGACAGAGTCGCACAGAAATGACTGGATTTTTTATATTTGCTTCCGTTTCCGAGAAATACCTCTCCGAAGTTGACCGTGCCTGTGTTTGTTGACTTATGCTAGTTAGCTTAGCATGTAAATTGGTTAGCATGCTAATTGGTTGCCATTCTTTCTAATGTGGCTCTTCAGCTATCAGGTTAACCATAAGCTACATTAGCATTTAGTTAGCTTAACATGCTAATCAACATGTTAAGTAATGTTTTCATGTGTTCATTCTCACAATGAAAGCTCTCCTGGGCAGCCTTAAGGTTGAGGGTTTGAATCCAGTGTGGCACATGACATGCAGTGCTTTTATATACAGAATCTTAAGAGTGTTTTGTGCTTTTGAGATGCACATTGTAAAGCTTTTGACTGTTCAGTGTGAAGTACTTTGATGAGTTTGCTGTGATTGTTAGGCTTGCTGTACTTGCAGCAGCAGTGGTTGCTATGCTTGCTGTAACTTCGGGGCTTGGCCCTGTATCGCTGCTTGCAGCTATATTACTGTATATGATTCTGTATGCATGAATGGTAATACTTGAGTACATTGTACATAAATTTTAATTTTGCATTTAATTAAGCATCCTTATCAAAACTTACACAAAAATGTAGATTTTAACCTATACCAATTTTTTATTGATTTTTTAACCAAAAATACAAAACTATCAAAAAGTAGAATGTTTATTGTTAAAAATGCATTTTTTGTCAATGCAAAAACAGTTGCACATCAATCTGTGATCTCTGATCTGATCTGTGAGGTTTTTAATTTGCCATCATTTTCATTCAGCTGAATCCACAAAATGCATTAAAGGAACACTCCTCTAAGCGTTTCGAAAGCATAACTGTCTGTATGGTACTTTGATGTCACACACCGATCGGTCTGCACACGCAAACAAAGCCAAAACCTAGATATTTTAGGCAATATAGAAATCCTGGCCAGGACGCGTCCTGGGAAAATGGCACGTATGGTCACCCTAAATAACCTGAGATCACAATCACGATTGGCACCATGTCTGTGCACCTCTTCAGTCAAACAATATTACTAAGTTAAGCCATCACAGGAAATTTTTTAGTTAAAAAAAATACACGTAAAGAAAATGACAAGCTGGTGCGTGAAAATTCAAAGTGAAAAGTTAATCACAAATGTTGTTACAGATAACTCAAGCTTGTGACAACAGCACATAACACCACTCTGGATACAGCAAACAAAGATAATGGTGACATATGAGTCAAGTAAGAACTGTTACTTTCATGATGTGAAAACACCAAAAAGGACGTCTCAGTGAAGACAGTGAACAGACCAGACGTTCACCTTCTCGGAGTCCTAATAATTCTCAAAAACTGCTTCTGTGGAGAAAGAGTGAGAATCTACTTGGTGATGCTGCATTTTTAATAATCAAAAGAGGCTACAGTCAAAGTGACAACTGGAAGTTACATGTGAATAGTGAACTTTATATCACAGTGTTTACAATTCATTTCACAAGCTCTAACCATGTGATGACACTAGAGGGCACTATACATAATAGGAGATAATTTACCTGATGCTTCCTCAGATCTAGGGTCAGTGAGGCAGTCCATGGCTGACAGAATAGAGGAGAAAAGATACTCTGAATGAGTTTTCAGTGTGTGAGACTGCCTCTCTATCAGCACCAGTGTGTCTTTCAGAACTGAGGAATCAGGAAAAAAAATATTAGCAGCAGTATGAGAACAACTACAGACTAATAATGTGTTGACAAAAACAATGCTTGATGTGAATTCAGAAATGCAGCATGCTAGGCAACAGCACGGCTCTCTAAGTTAAGCATGCATGGCCGCATTCTCCAAGCAGAGCGTTTCCTGTTTCTGTCCGATGTAACTGAGTATTGGGTTACGCTGCACAACATGTCTAAAACTGAGAAGCAGTATAGATCCTTGTAGAAGTATACCAACTGATCAAGAAGTGGGCATTATATATTTGCTTTGGAAGATAAAAAGATCTAATATTTCATCTAATGTCAAATTTAATTTCACCACTTCACAGCTCTGGTGCCACTACTGATGGTTCAGTAACAAAATGCAGCTTTTCCCTTCCATTCAAAGTAGTCATGCCAATTCAATATTCAGTACAGCAGCGGAATGGTAGAGATTTTTTAAATAATATTTTCTTATTGCATTATAGTTTGACAAAGGTAGTACGACTCACAAGGAGAGGCTGAATTCATGCAATGCAAAAGCATCTCTCCGGTCTGCAGAACATCTGCTGTGAGGGGCTTATGAGCCTGAACTTCTTCCTGAAAACTCTGAAAAATATTATGTGACACAGTTATGTGCTTTTTGAATGAACTTCTTTTGTAATACAATTTTTTATTCCTTATTGTTACAATAGATGCATGTGCTCTACCATTCAGAAATGTTAGGGTCGATAAGATTTTTATCTAAAGGGGAGGTCTAATGCTATTTCATACATTCTGACTTATTTACACTGTTAAAGAGTTGGATTCTCATGATAAACATGGCCAAAGAAGAGTGCTGGCACAAATCAACCAGAGCGATAGCAAGAGCACTTCCATCAACATGCTTCATTCGGGTTACGGAAGTCATTGGCAGCGCTGGACAGGACTTGCTTGAGAAGGATTTGTCATTTTGTTTTTAGACCACAAAATCAACAATGTCACCAAAGAAGTGTGTTTTTGGTTGAGAGGGAAAGATAACCTTGTTCAGCTTCCCAAAATAACCCGGCGTTAAGAGAACAGTGGGTGCAGTGGGTTTTTTCGGGGCAGCAACAGAGTTGTGCAAGTGTGTTTGTTTGTTCCTGGCATTTCGGTGACAATTGTGACCCTGGACCACAAAACCAGTCATAAGTTGCACGGGTATATTTTTAGCAATAGCCACCAATACATTGTATGGGTCAAAATTATCGATTTTTCTTTTATGCCAACAGTCATTAGGATATTAAGTAAATATCATGTTCCATGAAGATATATTGTAAATTTCCTACCGTAAATATATCAAAACTTTATTATCAGTAGTAACGTGCATTGCTAAGAACTTCATTTAGACAACTTTAAAGGCAATTTTCTCAATATTTAGATTTTTTTGCACCCCCAGATGATGTATAAATCTCAATTTAAAAAATGTTACCCTTATGACTGGTTTTGTGGTCCATGGTCACAAATGTTTTATAAACAAATTAAATAAAATTGAAGTCAATAAAGTATTTGTTCCTGTTTTTTTATGTCGATGTCACAGCTTACAGATGATCGCTACGCAAAAGCTGCGCGTCCTCGTGACTCTTTAGCTCCGCCCACGGCACGCCTCCAGGAGCTCGATTGTTTTCGGAGAGAAGTATCTGTCTTTTATAAATCTGATAAAACTAAAGACTCTTCGGAGATATGAAGTACTCTATAGTTACTCAAGATTAACATGAGATTGGTAGAAACTATGTGTGTGTTATGTCCCCTTTAAATGTTTTTGAAAGAAAAAACATCTCTTATGTTCACCAAAGCTGCATTATTTAACCAAAAATACAGTAAAACAATAATATTGTGAAATATTATTACAATTTAAATTATTGTTTTCTATTTTAATGGCAAAGCTGAATTTTTGGTAATTTTCATTACTCCAGTCTTCAGTGTCACATGATCCTTCGGAAATCATTCTAATATGCTGATTTGGTGCTCAATAAATGTTTCTTTTATTATCAATGTTAAAAACAGCTGTGCTGCTTAATTTTTCTGGAATACATTGGTACATTTTTTCAGGATACAGAACAGCATTTATTTGAAATATAAATTTGTAGCATTATAAATGCCTTTTGATACATTTGATACATTTTGATACATTTGATACACTTTTGATACATTTAACACATCCTTGATGAACGAACATATTACCTTCTTTCAATAAAAATAAATAAATAAATAAATAAATACTACTACTACTACTACTACTACTACTAATAATAATCTTACCGACCCCAAACTTTGAATGTTAGTGTAGTTTACAAACCTTGTAATCAGCCAAGGAGGCTTTGACGCTTTCCAAGTCAACCATGGGAGGAGAAAGAACCTCTACTTTCTCTACAACCTTGTGCAGCCACTGAATCAGCTTTTCTAGGTTCGAGCAAAATGCCTATTGAGAAATAATAAATAATAAATAATAAATATAATAGTTCTCATAAATTCTCAGCCATCTCAGGACTTCACTATCACAACAGAAATGTCTACTCACCTGAATGTGCTGCATTAGTGACTCCTTGGTCTCATTTTCGTTCTGGTCTGTTTGTATTGTCCTCTGAAGCTCTGACATTGACAATCTGCTCAGCTGATCCATAACAGCTTCCACCTCCCTCAGGTTCCTCCTATTCATGTCTTGGTTAATCATTTGGATTCTGGAACCAGGCTCCTTTGCATTCTCTAAATGTGTAAGAGGAACTTCAGAAACAGATCCCCCTTCTGCTTCAACATCTTCATCGCCCTTTTCTTCCATGAATGGTTCCTGCTTTCCCACTTGAGCCGTTGGTGATCTGACTGAGGTGATCTTGCTCTCTGGGGATTCCCAGCTGGTGATGACCGTTTGGCTCATCTGGTTACTAATGTCCCTCAGCTGCTGTGAAAGCACATGAAGTTCTTGTAGCCGTTCTGGTAGGCGAAGGAACTCTTCGTCCAACTCGTCCTGCGAATCAGGATGAGGAAGGATGTGTGTTGAACTAATGAAAGTGGGGACAGGTCTGAACGTCGAGAAGATGCCAAATTTACGATATTGGCCCCCTGGCTTCCCATCGCAGTCCAGACTCTCAACTGACAAGCCAGCTTGGTCTAGTGAGGAGTACAGGCTACTGGACATGATGCCATCTAAGGACTTAGAATGTGGTTTGTTTAGAGCACAAAACTCAGTTGACTTTTGAGCTGTTCCTGGGCTACTCCACTCCTGTCGAGTCCCTGTATAGGACAGGTCTAAACAGGACAGAGTGGAAGAGCGGTCCAACTCAATGCCTGAGTCTTGCAACAATGGATCGGCTCGCAAGAGAAGATCCACATCTGATGAACCCCATGTACCAGCCATGTTGGGTCTAAGAGGGTACGTGTAGTCCAGGAGCTCCTGGTACTCCTTTTCAGGATCCCAGCTGGAGGATTTGCGGTTTGGAGAGGGTGGCATAGTGTTGGGGATGGTACAGGCCCAATAGTTGGCCTGATACGGCGACATGTGTTTGAACCCATGTCGATGGTTCTTACTGTAAGACTGAGAAGATCCTGTGTTAAGAAGAGAATCTCTTCCTCTGTCCATCATCTCACCTGTTCTTGTTTTTATCCTTCCAGTGAAATCAGATGTATGGTTGGACAAGTAAGAAGTGCTTCTAGGAGTGGATTGCACTGGGGGTGCTGTGAGGCTCAAAGAAGCTGAAAGGGGACTGGACAGACTGCGTTTGGTAGAGTTAAAAATAGGATCCTCATCACATGACCACAGTCTGAGGTCTGATATGCTCATGGAGGTATCCAGGTCTTCTCTAGATAATGGTAGGGAGGATTTATAATATGGAGAATCTTCTGGGATACTTCTGAATGACTGTTTAGACAGACTTTTGTCCTTTTCTTTAGGGGAATCAGCTTTGTAACTGATCTGAGGAAAAATAGACAAAAAGAGGTAATGGTTAATAGGAAATCCTGGGATGCAGACTAAAATATGACCAGGGAGCCATTGGCTCCTATAATTGAACAAGACTACCATTTGAAAAGTTTGATTCATAAGGTTTTATAAATTGGTTTATATGTTTTTGTGTTCACCAAGGCTGCTTTTATTTTTATTAAATATAGAGTTAAAACCATAATATTGTGAAATATTATTACAATTTAAAATAACTATTTTTTATTTTAATATATTTTAAAATGTATTCCTATGATGGCAAAGATGAATTTCCAGTCTTCAGTGTCACATGGTCCTTCAGAAATCATTCTAATATGATGATTTGGTGCTCAAAAACAATTTCTTATTATTATCAATGTTGATAACAGTGTTGCTTAATATTTTTATAAAACCAAAAATGACTCATGGTTCAGTGAGGGAGTCAGTTGTGGCTCAGTAAGAGCTCTGAATGATTAACTGACTAAATTAATCCGATTTAAACCGCTAACTCACCAGAAAGTTCAACAGATTCATGCATCACACTGACTGGCTCTTTAAAAACAGCTGGTTCATAAGAGTCAGTTGTTTTGCGAATCAGATTTCACAGCTTGCGCTGAGTTCACTGCTGTGTGCAGGAAACACTGTCTTGCACTCTAACAAGATGGTATCGGAATCCACATTTGGATGCACACAGAGCTTCCCAGCTGATTTTAAATGATTATTACAAACATTTTGCAACCACTTCAGATGCAAAATTCAGTACAAATTTGGAAATTCAGTAAAACATCCTAAGCAGCTCACTAAGACTTGTTTCATTAGATTCTTACCCTGTCTGAGTCTTCATGTGTAGATGAGTTCTTCAGGATGGGCACCTGACATTGTTTGGAGATCAGTGGTTTTCTCATGATATAGAGGCTTTTGTCCTTCATATACCTGGAAACAGGTGCCATAGTGACTGTCTTTTTGCAGTCACTCCTCTCTTTGTCTGAGTCCTTGGCCTCCTGGACATTTGCAGGCCTTGTCCTCTCAACTGCCCTGTGACTGAGGGGTCTAGTGTGACCGCTGCGAATGAACTCCGGGATCCTGGTCTTCCACCTCCCATAGCTCTTGTTCTCCATTTGCGAGGAGGTGTCTGATAAGGCCTTGTCAACTCCGAGAGCCATAGCAACACCTCCAGATTCTGTGGTTCCTCATTTGGCCAGAGCAACAGCTAAAGGTCATAACCACACTGTGTATTAAACACTGCAAAGCAAAGGTTTGAATCACCACACAAGGCTCTGTGATAAGTGTCATCTAACATGATGCAGGGCTCATTTACTCTAATAGGGTTACTTCTGATCTGGGGCGGGTTGCATAAACTGCTTAGACAAGTCTTAAAAGTTAGTCATCTAATTTCTTTTTTTCAAGACTGGTCATAACTTTTTAAAGTCAGTTACAACAAGGTAGATTGGTCTAATGTGAATCCAAAAAGTAAGACTGATTACCCCTTGGCTAACTGCTAGTTGGTCAAACTAGTTTGTAAGACACAGTCTTAACAGCGTCTATGTTTATGCAACTGGCCCCTGGATAAGCAGTCTCATTAAGGCTACATGTTCAGGCTTGCCTGAAATTCATGAATGCTCTTTGTCCATTTCCTAACTACAAAAGTACTACTACTAACAGATTTAATGAATGACTAAATATCATCTTTAAAAAAAATCTTAAAGTAAAAATGTAATCAATTAAAATCAAGATTATAAATTAAATGTAATAATAAAAAACAATTTAGTAATTAAAAATAATATTAGCTGTGGCAAAATATAACAATTAGACTGTTATGAGTATGATTATGTGTCAGATGAAGGCTGATAAATGCAACAGAATGTAGACAAAGCAGTTTCTTGTATTTCTCTGTGGAATACTAGACTGGATCTGTTTTTTGATTGGCTGATGCGCCTGGTTTCCATGGCAACCGACAGAAAATGGCATGTCATGAGAGGTGATCACGTGGGGGGCATTTAAAATCATAGCCTGCCTGCAAACAAAGACAATCATGTGTCTTTACCACTGAACCCTCGCGGAGTTCCTTTTAATTTTAATATGACACATATTAAAACCGACACATGGCTGGTCGGTTCTCATCACTGTTACTGACAGCTTGCAGGGCTATATGTATGAATTTGTTTACTTTGTATTGTAAAGCAAGGAAGCAAAACAGATTCTATCAATGTTATCTGTGGACATTAAAGCCAGCCAAGTTGTTCTGAGACTGATCCTTGGGCTACAAACAGTGCGAATCCTATAGAAAGTCATATAGGCTTGATTGACAGTTACCATGACAACCTGATCATCAAACAATGTCTAAAGAAGGCAGGGTGTCTGCATTATACATTTCCTCTGAGAAACCGTAGAGGAATACGCTGTTAAATCAATTCAAATACAAAACACAACGTACAGTTCACAATACAATATACAATCTGCTTGTTTTGTAAGCCACAACCTGCAACCACTATACTAAAGTTCTCAGTGACTCTGTAATTAAACACTAACGCAAACATACACAAATATAGGCTAATAGAGGAAACAGTGTGTCTTCAACATAAGCGGTCCATTTAACAGTTCTAGGATTTAATAATGCAAGGAAAGCTTAAATTCAACACAAATGTATGCAAAAATAAGAACAAGAATGACAAACATGCACACTGAGGATACGTGGCCTGAGAAAGCTATTTATAGTGAATTAGTGAATAACTTTCCTGTACGGAAAATGTTATTAGAAAGTAAAATTATTCTTGAGTTACATATGCATCAATAATGAATGACAGATTGTTTCACAACAAGCAGCAGCACACAAAGTGATTAATGCTAAACTATTATGTTTCAGCCAGGAATATTAATCTGTCACACAGCAGCTTCACACCTCTGTCGACATCACTTTCACTTTGCTTTCATAGCTGAACATCCTGCATTAATTGATCTTAAACTGTGTTTACGTACCGGGTTTGGCTAAGGAAAATCCCTCGGCAGCTCCACGAACTACGTTCTTATAATTTAGAGATATAATACAATTAATAAAACACCGATGTTGTGGAATCCAAGCGGTGGAGGAAACGGTTCATAACACAGAGGCGGGTCAAGCAGCGCAAGACTGTCGCTTCCAGCCAATAGCGACATTAAAACTG
The DNA here is from genome assembly GCF_001515625.1 of Sinocyclocheilus rhinocerous. NCBI lineage: Eukaryota > Metazoa > Chordata > Actinopteri > Cypriniformes > Cyprinidae > Sinocyclocheilus > Sinocyclocheilus rhinocerous. The sequence goes on along the minus strand of NW_015633185.1, from coordinate 1,042,113 downwards.
CACGAGCCATAGTCCAGTCACACCGACTCAAGTTTCATATTAATACGCATGCGCATGATAATGTGGCGTAAATTGGCAGTTATTTGGGGGGACACACTGGTTGAGATCATACAATGTTTATTAAAGCTTGTTCAGGCTCTTTATTCAGTCATGTAACTGCTGCTGAAACAGCGCCTTGTCACGCCTTGCTTGTTACATTTCTCAGCGCTGGTCGTAAAAGACAAATTACAGTCGTTTGTGATTATAGAATGAGGATTAAAAAATAATTTAATAGAAATTGCTGAGTGATTTCAGTTTACGCATATAAACATATACAATAATTATAAATTATAAACATATAAATCCTTGCAATTATATTAAATATTACATATGTTGAATAAAGATTTAAATAATTATTTACACGTTTAGTGTACAAAAGTCTCCAGTGAGGAAAAAAACGACTTGCTTATAATTATAATTAATTATAATTAATTAATTTAATTAATAATTAATAATTAATTAATTTATAATTTATGCTATCAGGAAATGTTTGACCTCCAGTGTGTCTTTCATCATCAGGTTCAGTATCACCTGTGACCCTGAGTTTTATTTCAATCTTTGAGCTTGACGTTCACTTAAAATTTGAAAGTTCACCAGATTTGAAAGTACTAAAACCACAAAGCACAAGCTCTGAATCTGCTAGAATTCACAGGAGTATTTCACAAGCACACCTGCACAGTTTTGATATAGTCCCCAATAAATCTTTGGACTATACCACAATGCAACAGGATTTGCCATTAGAGACAAACATTTACAGCAAATACCTACCGGTCTCTCTTCAAAATAGTAAATTTTTCATACAGTCAGTTAAAATATAGCAAACAAACAGAGCAAGAGGTCAGTCTGAATGATTTTCATTACTATCCATCTCTTCACTAGACATCTGCTTGCAGACTGGAAATGTTCCCTTTTAGACTTTGCACATAATCTGGGAAAGGTTCCCAAACACAAAAACCGATAATAAGAAATAATTTTGGCACAACTGGATAAGATTATCATAACAGTTCTTCTGTCAAGTACTTCAAACTAAATGTAAAACAGCAAACTGACCATTAATGTTCCATTCACAGACTTGAATAAACTTTATATTTGACGTAAACTTCACACTGGTGGAGACATCATGTCTATAGTGGTTTTTAAAAGAGTGAGAAAGATTAAAGAAGAAAGAGATGAAAGACCACAGTCAACACTTTACAGTACAGACTCCACACCGTCCTTGTCGTCGAGTGTTTCACGTGAGGAACTGTCTCCTTGGTTCTGGCGAGTGACGAGAGGGGAGGTCTCCTCTTCTGCTTTGACATTAGCCACAACCTCCACCTTCACCTCCTCCAGTTCTTGCTCCTCTTGATGCTGCTCCTGTTGTCTTTGTTTCTTCATCTCTTGCTCATTGATGTGGTGAAGAATGCCAGCACCAAGTGCATCTCCCTCCACATTCACAACGGTGGTGGTGCGGTCTCTGATCACACACCAGACAGAGTTTGTTAACACAACAGATTACTTAAGGACTAAAAAAATGTAATTTTAATGTTTTTGATTCTGATAAGAAGCTTTAAAAGGTTCTTATGAAGCTTTACACAAAAATAGGCTGCAAAGCTATCAGAATGATATGTTGGGAGTGTGCATTATATACGTTTCTTTCTATTTATGTACACTGTAAAATCTAATTAGTTGGGCTTACTTAAAAAAAGCATGCAAACCGATTGCCTTGAAAAAACGAAGTAAAGTGAAATAGGAATAGTATGCTGTACTGACAAATGCTTAGTTAGTATAGTTTACTTATGTGATGTTCTCTCAAATATTTCAGTTGTATTGAAAATTCAACATTCATGATGACTGGGAAACGAGTGAATGCAACTAGTGAAAGATAACTGCAGACATGGAAGAAATCGGTGAAAAGTCTATTAAGACTCTTTTTCTTTTCTTCTTCTTCTGTTGTTATGTTGCTCATTAGCCACATATTAGTGCACTGCTGCCTCTCACTGCTTTCTTAATGTCATTGGTTCCTTTGTGGCTACTTGAATATTTTAAGTAAGTGTCACTCAAAACAGTAAGTAAATTGTTTAATTGCCTTGAAAGTAGCAGTAACTTAATAAAACCTAGTAAGTATAACAACTAAGTAAAGATTACTAATTAAATCTAAGTAAGGTAAACTATTGGATTTTACAGTGTATATATACTAATATTTATTTTATATTTGTTTATTTTACATTTTATACTATTACATATATATATACACCACTACTCAAAAGTTTGGGTTCAGTTAGGGTGACCATACGTCCTCTTTTTCCCGGACATGTCCTCTTTTCAGACTTAGAAAATGCATCCGGCCGGGATTTCTAAATCGGCCAAAATGTCCGGGATTCGGCCTTTGCTTTCTACGGTTGCCATTCATTGTGTGCGTTTTTGTTGATCCCTGCGAGGGACTGTTCTCTTAATCCCGATCTCACTGAATTTCTGACCATTATCGCTCTGTGTAAAGGAAGATCAGATATTTGTCAATGAGCTCAGGATCTGTTGAGCAGCAAATCCTCCAGCATGGTCTGTCAGCCATCTCTCTTCTCAACCCGTGATCAGTGAAATCTGACTCCTGCAGCTGGTGTTGAATGCAGGATTGTCAAGTCCACGTTTTTTTTTTCCAATGGAATTGGGCTACTTTTAAACTGTTGCCATGGGTTGATTTTCCCCCGTGGGTTAAAGGTTTGCATTCTACCTAAAACTGTGCTGTTAAGTTTTGTGAACCACTGGTAGGAAGCTTTTTAGCTGTGTTGATCAATATGCATAACAGTGACTGTAAAATATGTATTTTAGGTATGGAAATGACATATTTTGAGTTTTGATATTTGGGATATGGTCATTGCGCTACTTTGGACGCTACTTTGGGCACTACTTTAACCACCAACCAACTGTCCTTTTTTTTTGAAAACTAAAGTATGGTCACCCTAGTTCAGTAAGATTTTTAAAAGTTTTTTTTTATAGAAGTCTCTTATACTCACCAAGGCTGCATTTATTTAATCAAAAGTAAAAACAGTAATGTTTTGAAATATTATTACAGTTTACGATAGCTATTTTTTTGTTTTCTATTTAATATATTTTAAAATATAATTTATTCCAAAGTTGAATATTCAGCAGACATTACTCCAGTCTTAAGTGTCACAGGATCCACCGAAATCATTTTAATATACTGATTTGGTGCTCAAGAAACATTTATTTCCATTATCAGTGTTGAAAACAATTGTACTGCTTAATATTTTTGTGAAAAAATATTTTTTTCAGGACCCTAAAACCTAAACCTTATTTATTAATTGTGATTAATAAAAAAACAACAACAACATTTAAATAGTTAAAAATACATTTAAAAATTGAATTATTAATATATATCTCCTGTCCAGTAAATTTGACACTGATATGGTGACTCAATAACACTCTAATATTGATATATGAGATTATATGAGATACACAATTAATCAATATATCATAGGCCTATATTAATAATTTATTGATATTGAATAAGAAGAAGAAGCTGTCTTACACAATCCAGTCCACAGCTAACATGAGTGACAGGTCATGGGTAGGCAGACCAATGGCCTCCAGAATGATAGCGATGGTGATGATCCCTCCAGCTGGAATACCTGCTGCTCCCACACTGGAGGCGGTGGCTGTCACCCTTTTGAATAAGCAAATAAGCAATCATTTAGCAGATGCTTTATCCAAAGTGATTAACAGCTCACTTATTACAGAAACAAATTCCCTGGAGATAAGTGCCGTGATTCTAAAAGCCAGAATGGTGATAGCTCATATTTATCATCATCCAAACCTCCATCAGAGCCTCAGGTCTGCATCGCTCGCTACACACTCAACAGCGTAACCTGCCACACTGGGACAGGCTCCAGAGAGTGAGTGTGTGTTGCTTGTAAATTTAGATCAAGCTTAGCATCTCTGCCTTGTTTAGATATAGAGCACATATCGAATGTAACCAGAATAGATACAAGAATGTTCTGGGGATCTATCAATACTCCTGCTGACTGAAAAAAAGGCCTCATAGGGATGTACACTCACAGGATTGTGAAAATCTGGCCTACGTTGAGTTCAACGTCGTTGAGCTGGGCAATAAACACAGCCGCAACGCACTGGAAAATGGCTGCTCCATCCATGTTAACAGTGGCTCCAATCGGTAAAATGAATCGACTGATTCGTTTGTCGACACAGTGTCGCGGAGCTGCACATGCACAAAAAACAGACAGGGTTTGAGTATGTAATGGCAAAATAGATGTAAAAATGGTCATAGCAATTCTACTGGTGGAAAAAAATTATAACTACATTTTAATGACATCAGGCTCATTACATAACTTTGAATCAGTGATATTTTTGTATTATTTATATCCTATCGATGTTTTGATGTAACTTTTATTTCTATATTTTCAGTTATTTTCATTTTAATTTTAGTTTAGGTTTTAGTAATTTTGTTATGTACTTTTGTTAATTTATTTTCAGATTTCTTTTAAGTTTTAGTATATTTTTATTTTGGTTTTTAGCAATTTTAGTACTTCAGCTTAAACTTATTAGTTTAAGTTAATTCAATTCAATTCAATTCAAGTTTATTTGTATAGCGCTTTTCCCGATACAAACCATTGCAAAGCAGCTTTACAGGAAATTCAGTTTCTACAATATATTTAGTAGTAGCTTGTCAGTGGTGACTATGTCAAATTGATGTACATATGGCAGAAATGTGCGGTAAAATTCAGTTAATGACGTAATCAAACAGGCGATGAACACTAGCAATGATTATATGTTGCAATCAAACTTGTGATCAAAATTTGGTAGTTTATGTTGTTTCAGGGTTGGCATCATCTGAGGTCCTCTGAGGGGTTGGCATCATCTCGGTCTTTGTAAGGGCTGGATCCAGACTAAAGCTTGTGTAATTCCTAGTTACCACGGTATGTCAAGACAACATTTCTATTTGTCGTTTAAGGTTTTAAGTTGAAGTTTTTCATCTAATATTTATATTTTATTTTATTTCAGCTATATTTTTATAGTTTTATTGAACAATTACAGCATTGCTTTGGATTGGTTCAATAGGGCTGAGACTGCAAATAAACCATCAAAATATGGAAAAGACATTCAAGACTCTTACTTTGTCAATCTGATTATGGGCCCTTTGCCAACAAATCAAGGTTTTTGCATTTCAGCAACACTTCTAAAGATTTAGCAAGACTAGTAGTTCCAGGGAAAAAAGGAAACAAAGCTTTTTAGTCACATTCTGGAGGCCAAATTGTCCTGCTTATAGGACTACAGAAATATATGAAATATAACAAATGACCTGGAGCAGGTAGCAAAGGCAGTGGTAAAAGGTGTGATGAGGCCAGACAGGAAACTGAAGGGGTTTTCACGAGTGAACCCAAAGTAGATAAGTGGTAAGACGATGCCACCATGGATAATGTGGCCCAGGATAGAGGCAAAAATGTACTTCCCCAAACTAGTGACCAGCAGAACCACATCTTCCATCTCCACAATCTTACTGCCAACCAAGAACATGATGCCAAAAGGCACATACCTGAAGGACAAAACAACAGAATGTATCATACATGATATGCATGGTACAACTTAGGTTTTATAATGTATAAAATTATAAATGTTAATATTATAGATAGATAGATAAATAGATAGATAGATAGATAGATTAGATTAGATTGTCACATTCACCAGCTGGAGTGCCCTTGATAACCACCAGAGGGCTCTCCATCCCATACCTCTGTCACTCAGTCTGGACTTAAAGGGTTAGTTCACCCAAAAATGAAAATTAGCCCATAAATTACTCACCCTCAAGTCATCCTAGGTGTATATGACTTTCTTCTTTCAGACGAATCCAGTCGGAGTTATATTAAAAATTGTCTTTGATCTTTCAAGCTGGTTCATGGCACTCAGCGGGTGTTGCATGCATCAGTCCAAAAAAAGTT
>NW_015633185.1:996608-1035976 GCF_001515625.1 Sinocyclocheilus rhinocerous | reverse complement strand
GGGGGTGAACAAAGGCCTTCTGTAGTGAATCACTGCGTTTTTGTAAGAAAAATATCCATATTCAAAACGTAATAATAACTTTGATCTAGCTTGCGCTCACTGTTGTACATGGAAGCAGTTCCGGGCGGATGATGTATGGAGGTCAGCTTTGCTGCATGTGCCGCTCAGAAGTGACGAACTCGGAAGCGAAGGGGAGAGATCAAAACAAAACAACGGTCACTTATTAGAAGTACAAAACAAGGATTTGTAAAGAAGAATGTCGGAGGATTTCGATATAAGCCAAGAGGAGACTGGTTTTCCTTTGCTAAAGTAAGGAAACTTTGCTTCCTTTGTCCTGTTAACAAACGTTGGTTTTCACAAGACTCACCGGAGCATGCGCAGAGCTGACCTCATACGTTATCCGCCCAGAACTGCTTTCGTGTACAACTGTTGGCACAAGCTACATTAAAGTAATTATTACATTTTGAATATGGATATTTTTCTTACAAAAACGCATCAATTCGCTACAGAAGGCCTTTGTTCACCCCCCGGAGCCGTGTGAGACACTTTTTATTATGGATGGGCGCTTTTTATTTCACTTCTTTTGGACTGATGCATGCAACACCCGCTGAGTGCCATGAAACAGCTTGAAAGATCAAAGACAATTTTTTATATAACTCCGACTGGATTCGTCTGAAAGAAGAAAGTCATATACACCTAGGATGACTTGAGGGTGAGTAATTTATGGACTAATTTTCATTTTTGGGTGAACTAACCCTTTAATTTCCCATAATCCTTTGCCTGGACACATCCGCACTCATTGTTTGCAACTGCCTGGTTAACCCTGTCTGCTCACCCTATATAAGCCTGGTTCATTTTGTCATTCATTGTTAAGTCTTGTATGTGTCTACACTGCATTTCTATGTCTGGTTTCCTGGTTCTCCTGTGTCTTGGTTCCTGGTTTTGTTTCCCTGGCTGTCTTTGGATTACCCTTTGCCTGTGTTTGTGCTCTGTTGCTATTGTTTGGACTGATTGCCTGTGTTATGACCTTAACCTGTTTTTGAACTTTGATTGTGGAATACCCCTTTAATAAATTCTGCATTTGGTTCCTCAACCTTCGTGTCCTTGTGCAGTTTTATGACAGAGGTATGGGATGGAGTGCCCCCTGATGGTTATCAAGGGCACTTCAGCTGGTGATTGTGACTATTATATTATATTATTGGATTAGATGTCAATTTGATCAATGGTCTTTACTTACCACATGATCCAGGACACCAGTACCATGGTGGCTTCATTGAAGGCATTGAAAAAGCGAATGAGCTCCTCTCCTTCTGCCCCAAGCTTTCTCAAAGCAACTCCAAAAACCATAGCAAAGAGAACAAGGCCCAGAATATTCATTCCATCTGCATCTGCTCCATAGGGAACCTGAAAATCACCAGAACATATTTGTCTTTGGCTTACATAATTGGACAATCAAATGTTATGATATTGCCATTCACAGTTGGGTCAAAGGTGAACAATGCAATAGCAAACTAAATTAGAAGTTGACCAAACAAAATGACCAAACAAAACCAAGCAACAAAATGTGACATTAATGTGCTCTGATAAATGCTGATTTTGCTGATTGACCTATATTAACTATTGTTCCCACTCATATTCCCTGTCACTGAACTTGATATGGCTGTGCATGAACAAGCAACTTTCAAAAGATGAAATGTGATGAAGCTTGGCTCTCAGACAGACTTTCGCTCAGCGGTGGAGGCAGTGGTGTGATGAAGATCTGACGGGACTGAGCTATCGTTCAACTGAATCCCGCTCTTGTTCTGGGCTTTATCGCACGTCCAGGCATGGCTCATCACTTGGCACACAGTACTGGTTGTTCTGTAAGCCCTACTTAAGCAATTATGGACCTCAAGCGTTCTGAGGGATTGCCCAAAATATTTGCCCATGCACCAGCAGATATGAGATATTTCAGCTGAGCCAGGATGTAATGAAGACCCAATTATACGTAGTGTAGTTCAGATGTGATCTGTGAACTTTTTAATTTTTGCATATTTAGCACTGAATTCGAAAGGAAACATTGATGGAATAGATTAAAACAACTGTGTTAAATGGATCAACAATTCCTAATTAACAAATATGCAAGTGGCAGGACATAAACATTGCAATGTGGAGACCTGCATCTCTGTGGAGACCTGCATGCTTGTGGGACTGGATTTAACTGATTGTACTAATATAATGACAGAAAAACAAATATTCATTAGAAATAAAAAGAAATTTAAAATCTGCACATCCTGAGTCATTCTACAAGCATATTGTTGAGACTAGAATGCAGACACATGGGAGGCACATCGAAAAAGCCCTCTGGGAAAGGCTTGCCATCTCCAGTTGCTTGAGTGCTCAGTGGGACAGGAGCAGCAAAAGCGGCTGCGTCAACCCTAGCCCTGTGCAAACAAACAGCAAGCTCATTCAAGGCTGCCAAAGAGCCTACACTACGGTGGTCGGACACAAAACCAGCCAAGAGGCCCCGATCCGACTTGAGTTTTTTTTTTTTAAAGCACAAAATTCACTTTCAACAAGTGACATGATGTGTGTGTTGACAATTGTGTACTTGATGGTGCATTCTTAACATAGGAAAAGGAAGAGCCTAATGCTAATAATAATAATTATTAAAAATAATATATAAAATCATAATATAATAATAATCAAATATTATTAGAAAGAGAAAGAGATTGTGTACCTTCTGGTAGTTGAGGGTTCCGTTTGTTCCATTTCCAACAAGAATTGTCTTATAATCAGTGACATACTGTGACAAAAGTAAGAGTCAGAGAAGGACAACATCATGAGCTACATGCAGTGCTTATCACAGAGCTATTTTGACCGATTTCAATTCATTCCAGTGTGCAGCTTCATGAACTGTGATGCATTTGATCATTTCTCTGCTCTGAGCTTGTTTCTGTGCAAGTCTAGTGCCAAAATACTCACAAAAGCAGCATTTAAAGTTTAGCTGAAGAGGACTTTGAGACTGGTATACACAGAGACAATGACAGTGATCCCCCACAAACCCTGTCATTCAGAACCCCTGTTTCTCAAAAACTCCAATTATATGAGCTGGAGCACTCAGTTTAGTTTTTGAGGTAGTATCATTACTACCTCAAAAGTAGAAATTGGGTAGGTGAGGTAAGAAATATAAATAAATGTTGAAAAAATATCTTCTTTTTGGCATAGTAAAAAACTGCAAGACAGATGTCATGTTTACATAGAAAAACTCATTCACACATTAAAATCAGTGCAGTGGAATGCAAAATAGTATTTGTGTGAACTGGCTCTAAAGGTTCACATGCAGTATCTATAATGGGTCTTTAACTGAGATTAATATACAATGTTTGTATAATCTGATGTTGACTTGCATGTGATAACAAAATTAAAATCCATAAACATATTTCAGTTAGAGATAATTAATACAACCTGGAATAGATCTACAATAATTAGTTTGGACCAGTCTGTAACTGGCTATTTAAATAATTGCCAGGCATTTCTGTATTAATCCTGCTAATCTATGTTCTCTTTTAAAGCCTTTCTGGCCTCCATCCAGGTAAATGTCGATGGAAATCCCCCTGGATAAAGAAACATTCTCCCACTGGATAAAAAACATCCCATCTGCACCTAATGACCCTGTTTCTCTTTCTAAATCTACTCTGGCCTTTACAAAAACATCTTCTTTTTTTTTTTTTTTTTTTTTTTTTTTTTTTTTTTTTTTTTTTTTTTTTTTTTTTTTTTTTTTTTTACAAATTGATAACTGGTTGCCCATTTGGTTTGTGTCAATGGGGTCATCCACATGATCCGGTCTAGGCACAGATAAGTTATCTCCCACCTCGGCCACCGAACCTCCTGACCTCTCTTTGAGCAGAGCGTGCTCACTGTTGAGCAGTTGCCCGTGTGGTACAACCCAGTGAACCAAGCCAAGTTGCTAGGCACCAAGGAATGGAATCAGTTTGCTATGGTAACTGCCTGGTTGCTTAGTGGTGAGAGAGGATGGGAGGTATTTATTGAGCAAGGACAAAAATGGTTACTCCATTTTGTGACTCTCTCAATTAAAGATGAAGGAGCTGTTAACATGGAGGAAATGATCTACAAATATTCATTCTGAACATATCTGTTTGTGTGACTGTATGTGTTTTAGTGACAGCTGGAAGAAAAAAATTCACTTACTGAGCGGAAAGCTGCAGCCACCAAGTTGGATGGAAACAGGTTTCTGAAAAGGAAAAACAAGCAAGAAAGATAAACCAGTGATGCAGACATGTGTAAAAATTAGCTCTTATCATCACAGATGGACGCCACCGAAGTTCCTTTGCTAAATTCCCACCAGTTTGCAGCACGACGGACCTGTAAAGGAAGCTTTGCACTGATCCGTACAGATCAATATCTGTATCTGCAAATCTAAATCATTCACTCAGGCTACAGAACAGATTATTTTAAACTAAACTGAGTTCAGTCCTTGTTCGTCATATGACCTGCATTAAAAAGATGATTAAACTAGTAACCCTGTGAATTATGACACAAAGAGAAATGTACACTGTAAAAAATTTTTTGTAAAATTTACAGTAAAAAACCGGCAGCTGTGGTTGCCGGAATTTTACCGTAAAAAATACAGTAGCAACGTTTTAGGTTTTACGGTTTTAACTTAAATTTACAGTTAAATACCGTATTTTCATTAACTGATATAATGTTAATATACCAACCTATTGAAGTACTGAAATCTGTTTTGCACCTTTGTAATACACTGATAACCACCAAATGCAGGTGGTGATGAGAAAGTCACATGATGAGCCAAAGCCCATCACAAGCAGCTTTTAGATAATAACATATATAGACGGTGCTCAGTGTCATTCACACAAACACCAAACACCATCATGGTAACCCACATGAAACTGAAATAATGCAATAAACATTCATTTAACAACATTAGGTGTAACACACAACCCTAACACACAAAACTGATAAGAAAAAACTAAGAAGAAACATAGATATTTCAACAAAAAAACATAAAATTTGAAATGTAACGCAGGGAATTCTGGGAATGTCAATTTACGGTTATTCACTGTAAATTATACAGTCTTTTTCACTTCCAAAAACGGTATACTACCGTAAAATTAATGTCCAATACATGTAATGTCCAATACAGTTTTTCACCGTATATAGTAGGGGAATTTACCGTTAACCATTTAACAGGTTTTAACTGTAGCATTTTTACAGTCTTTAACCGTTAAATTCACGGTCATTTTTTACATTTATCCAGGTTCATGCAAGCCTATTATACAGTTGTTCTTCAAGTTTATTACATAATTGCTTAGCAAATTTATACTATAAAGAAAATCTTTCAAGACTTTTTACTAACAGGGTTCAGAGGTTTTAAGTTTCAAGATATAGGCACCTTTGTCCCACATTGATTGAACAACAATTTTTTTTTTTTGTGATGTAATTTCTTTGTGTAAATTACAGGTTAGTGAAAAAGCAGGATAGTGATTTTAAATTGATAGTAAACACGTTTGCTGGAATTTACTAAAAAAAAAATCTTTAAAAGTTATCAAGCTGTCAAAAAAAAAAAGGTAAAACCAGCCACCATGTCACGTATCCGGTCCATGAACTTCCGTCTGCTAGCCATCAGAGGTCACCCTTCCCATTTCATTGACTCTCGCACTACACACTGTTGCATATCACCCCGGACTACATATCCCATCATCCACTGCACTGATGACACACACACAGTTGATTGCACACAGCACTGATTGCACACAGCTGTTATCACTCACACATCCCCTATTTAACTCTCACTCTGATCCCATTCCACTGCCGAGTATTGTTTAGCGATTATCACTCCCCTAGCGATAGCTACATTACAGAGCCCGTTTAGTTTGTCTTAGCCTCACCTTAGTCTTGCCTTGTCTGTGTTCTCGTTTCTTGATCTTCGCCTGTGTCTCTCGGATTCCTCCTCTCGTCTTGCCCTATTTTGATTCTGTTTGCCCCTGCCTGGACCTTGCCTTGTACCTGGACTTATCCCTCTAGTCTCGCCCCTTTGATTCTGTTTGCCGATCGTTCACCTCCGCTAGCCTTAGGTTTCTTCTTGTGTCTTGCCCACCATATACCTGTCTGGCCCTAGGACTATTCTTGTGTTTTGCCCGCCATATACCTGTCTGCCATTGTCTGACCCATGCCTGTTTTATGACCACGTCTCTGTCTTCTCCTAATAAATAGCTTGCAATTGGATCCGCACGTCTCACGTCTCGTCAGCCCCGTAACACACCATCAGAAAAGTAACTTTTCTGGCAGCCATATAGTCATATTTCTGTCCGATAGAACAGCAACAATTGGGCTGTTATAAAATACTGACTTCTAACTATTGTATGACTCGATGTATGCAGGATAACTAATAATAGTTTGATAATTAATGATTAAAATCCATCAGAACAGTTTTATAAATGTCACACTATATCTTGACATGTTAAAACAGACTCTAAGTAAGTTTAAAAGCTTATCAATCATATTTTCCCCACTTTTGCTGAACTCGCACTATATGTGGAATAAAACTTTCTCTTGCCAGAAATATGAGCATTTTTACATCTGTTTTTCCAGCTCTTATTTCCTTGTCTCTGGCAATAATTAAATGCATCAATATGTGATTTAAATGCCTAAAATAAAAAATAAAAAATAAGATGTAACGTATGAACTTCATCTGCATGTCTTCTGCATTAATCATGCTTGCAGGCGCGGATTAAGTGATGCTCTATAGTGGACTGCTTTATTTCTCACGTTGAATGATAGGCGTTTGTAATTAATTAACTATTATTGCTAGATAATATTATTATTATTATTAGCATTCATTTCCATAACCAAATTATACCTTGCAAGATCTAAAAACGAATCCGCTGTCTCTTTGTTGGAGCTCACGCCTTCCAGCCCCAAGTTGTTGGTGTTCAGCGCTCCGGCTCCCACGCCGGGTTTGATGATGAAGGCGAGCGCAACCCCGATGGATGAAGCGATCAGAGTGGTCACCAGAAAGTAAGACACGGCGATTCCTCCGAGCTTTCCCAGCGACCGCGTGTTCAGACTCGCAGCGCCAGAAATCAAACTGCAAACCACTAAAGGAAGGATGATCATCTTGAGCATCCTCAGCAGCATCTCTCCGGGGAAGGCGAAGTAAGTCATCTGCGCTCGGGATAGGTTCATGTTCCGGACCATCATCCCGAGCCCGACGCCCACCAGAACCCCGGACACCGTCAAGATCACTAGGAGATTTCTTTTGAAGAAGATCATGAACCGGTCTTTAAAGCTGTTCTTTTCTGATTTTGTTGAGACTGCTGGTAACGGGTTTTTGTGCCCGGCGTGTCCATTGATTTCGCTCTTCTTTTACTCCATGATTTTCCTACACGCTCAGTGTTTCCACACGTTTAAAAGAGGTAGGCTACCAGGCTTTTCTCATCAGCAGTGTGCGCGCGCTTGGAACGGAGCGGACTGAAGAGCGCTTGTAAAATCCAACCGGCACTTATAGACATGTGCTGCATCTACCAATGACGAGGGGTCTTTTAAAGATGAAGATCCAGGGCATGCGCACTCCTGGACCACTATGAAATGATGCAACAAGGTAAAGGGTTGCTGATATCCGTGCATATTATTATTATTATCATTATTATTATTATTGGGTGATTTAATATGTGTGCCTTTTCTATTTTGTGTTAATAAATTTCATTGTGCCATCTCTATCTATCTATCTATCTATCTATCTATACAGAGAGAATAAAGACAAAATACCATTTATTCCCATGTTTTTAATTTTTTTTATATTTGTTAATATAGGTAGCCTATTTAGAAACACGAGACGGGGAACAGGTCAAAACAACATACATTTTTAAAATAACAAAATTTCTGTTCATGTTTTAAGAACAATGACTAGGCTATATAGTTATATTTAAATATTTATGTTCTATTAAAATACATTTATATTCTATTGTTTGTATTTATATTTATATATCTATTTATCGTTATATTTAATAATATATTATTAAAATAAGACATAGCATAAGCTTTTCATTGTTAAAGTCACATTATTTACACATATATTCATGAAAGACACAAAAGGCATCTTTTCATTGAATGACCCCGTTATTATTGCTATGTTATTGTTGTTTGTCATATCTGGAGCAATTTTAGATTTCTTTATTTGCACAGTTTTTCAGCATTTGCAACATATTCTGTGAGGGTTCCCATTTTCTTCAATTTCTGCATTCTGTATTTTAATACAATATTCAAATGATATAACTCATAATTTTAGAATCCCACCTACACTTTTCCCCAAGATAAATAAAATGTGAAACTCTCAGTTCTTTTTAGCTGTCTGTTGCTTTCCCCTGAACCTCAACTATTCTGTTCCAAAAATAACATTTCACAGCTGCCAAACCAGAAGCAGGAAGCTGAGTGTGCTCTCCAGTCATTACTATAATACACTGAACCCCACTGTGGCTTGCACAAAACAAGACTGTGAAGATTTTAGGCCCCAGATAGTTCCAAAAAGTCTTCTAGTACACTGAAAAGAATCTTAAGAAGGAGTTTGTGTTAAAGGTATGGTACTGTTAAAAGTATTGTAAAAGTAACACTATGAGATAGAGGGTATAATGTCTGACCTTATGTAAAACCACATCCTGCAGCTGTTGTCATGCCTAAGAAAGATAAGCTCTCTCCATAAGACCCCCTCCTAGTTACAAATCTGATTTCGGTGCCAGATTTACCTTAAATGCATTTGCTGGTTTATTTTGTAGAACAATTGGTTTGAATTTGACTTCCATCCCAAAATATGGCTTACATACATATATGTCATTTAGGGATGTTAAAATAAACCTGCTTCTAAACATATACTTTATGTTTACTCAATTATGTTTACTCAGTAATCTGTACATTATAAGCAACACCTATAGTCTACTGTGCTTTTTTGTTGTCTAATGTATTAAAAACCACAAGTGAACAGAGAGGCAATTTATAAAAACGGAGAGAGAAGCAGAATTTAACTGCTTAAGACTGTAATAATATTCTCCAACCACCAGATGGCATTCCTTGTAAAGTCCTTTCTCTGTTTGAGAAAAATACTGGGTGTATTGTAAACCTCAAGCACTACTGATCATTGCTTATTATTCGACATATAAGCACAAATTCTTGTAATATTATGTCAATGCACTGCCTTTTATTCTTGTAAAAGTAATGTTGATAATTAATGGTGAGTTTTGTGCTTTGTTATGGTGATTTATGAAGTTACTTTTCTCAATGAGAATTATGACAACATTACACTTACATTGTACAATTTATATCGTCATAAATATTGTTATTTTTAAGAGACCTACAATCTAATAAGGAGGTTATGGTTAGCAGATAATGACCAGTCTGTCAGGACAGCAGGGTTTACCCTGAGCACCTGAAATCAAATGTCAGACTCCAAGATTAATGATTGTTTGCTCTTATTCAATCAGACCACGCACCATCAGCTGTGTCTCACACACACACACACACACACACACACACACACTACTGTAGGTAGACTTTCTTGGCCCTTTGTCCCTGGATAGCTGGCCAATCAGAGCATACCTCGCTTTTCAGACCAATGAGGTTTGTAAAAATCGACGCGTTTCAGAAGGCGGGGCATAGAGGAGAACAATAATGTACAGTATGTGGAAAATAATGTTTTTTTTACTTTAAACCGCATAAACACATTTCATTACACCAAATACACAAAATAATGTTCTTTTTAGCAGCATCATATGACCCCTTTAAAATAACTTTTCTTCCATATTGTGACATAGATCCGAGTGAAACGGAAAATCGAAATGAAAAAATAAAAAATTGTAGGGCGGGACTTGATCATACCTGTCAACCCTCCCATTTTTCCCGGGATTCTTCCATATTTTACCATTCTATCCCGCTATCATACCGTTTAAATATTTTCCCGTATTTTTAATCTTTCTACAAAAAAAAAAAATCCCACTTGGCGTATTTTATATGTTTGCTACATTCGCTTCCGGTAAAACTCCTGTAATTTGTATGGGCCAAACCTCATTATATGAATAATCACGACAACAAATTCCAAGGTTGTCCAGTTGCCAGATCTTGTATTAAACGCATCTTTCTCACACGATCGACGCTTACAAATTTCAACCCATTTGTCCCCTCAACTTGGCAACCTACAGCCCAGTGATGCTATTGATGTGTGCGCAGGCAAAACCGCGGGAAGAAAACAATAATCACTGGTAGAAATGGGAGGAGAAGACTTAGGGTTTTGTGCTTTGTTATGGTGATTTATGAAGTTACTTTTCTCAATGAGAATTATGACAACATTACACTTACATTGTACAATTTATATCGTCATAAATATTGTTATTTTTAAGAGACCTACAATCTAATAAGGAGGTTATGGTTAGCAGATAATGACCAGTCTGTCAGGACAGCAGGGTTTACCCTGAGCACCTGAAATCAAATGTCAGACTCCAAGATTAATGATTGTTTGCTCTTATTCAATCAGACCACGCACCATCAGCTGTGTCTCACACACACACACACACACACACACACACACACTACTGTAGGTAGACTTTCTTGGCCCTTTGTCCCATTTAGTCAAACATTGGTGTAAACACTCAGTATTTTCCTTTGCTGGTGAAATCACCGAGGAACAAGCACGTGAGAGAAAACACATCTTCCCCACTTTCCTGCTTTTTTCTTTTTAGTTAATGTCTATTTTCCGCAGTGGCAGGCTTTTTTGAACACTCCATTTCCTGTTATGCATTAGAGATTGAACTTGTAACAGAAAAGATTGAGCCAAACTGTCGGTGCGGCATCTTGCCACAGCAGGCTGCCTTTTCTCGGTTCCGCCACTTGAAGAACTCAAATCTGGCAATCTGAAACTTTCCATTGATACTTCAAGTAAGTATTGCCGCGACCCATTACAAAATATATAAGGATTATATTTTTTAAATATGTATAATTTGTCAGTTTGAAATGGTTTTAGACTGATTTTTGAGCTCACATTTTGCCCCGTCACTTTTTCATCGTGCTATAAACACCACGTTACTAGTCTGTTAGGTTCTTTAAAAATAACATGTCGAACAGCAGCCTGTTCTGCATTTTGGTTGGCTGATTCTACCAGAGGGGGCGGGGCGTATGAACTGGGATTCCGCCTCGACTCACAGAACGACCTGTCATTCAAATCTAATGTCTTGCAACTGCGACTACGAGGAGAGTCACCGAGGGCAACCTGCCTACTACTTTTGCGGACACTTTGAAGTGTGACTCTCATATTTGCAACTGTTTACATTTCTCAGGCTGATGAGGCACGGGGTGCTCAAAAAGTCCCATGTGAATTCATGTCGACTAGCAAGGCATGCACTCATACAATGTAAACGCATTAGAAAATAAATCCGCTGAGCACTCAGTGATTTAACCGGATCGTGCAAGTCCGTCTACAGAAGGGTGAGTGGACTTTCCTACTGAATTATCATCATAAAGTCCTGTGTTTTGACAGGTCAGTCTTGATGTGGGTAGATCCTGCAAGCGTGCTGACGTGCATTGACCCCAGCAGTAACCTGTTTGCATACCTACAGTATGTACGTCTACAAACTTGGCATATCTGTAAACACAATCTGCCAGTAGAAGCCCAGCACTGGCGTCTTCTGGATGCAAAATAGTTAATGTTTTAAACGAGGAGAGTCACATGACATAGCCTACTTATGATTGCTGCGTGTTGATAGTTTACTGTAATCGACCCGAGTAAGCAATACATGTAGGCCTATGCATTTACTTATTTATTGCTTTGGTGTTATTATATAGGCTAACTGAGGCCGTCGAGACTTGACGTACTGCTGCAGTGATCTCTCGTGTCGCCTAGCCTACAGTAGCCTACTTGATGTTTTTGTACAGTAGCCATACTAGATTAGTATCACTAAACGGCTGAAGAGTTTTCTTTGTCTTCAATTAGTTTATCAGTGGCTTTCAGAGTTTTTTTTTCTTCTTCTGAAAAATTTCTCAATATAGAAATATGTTTCAGCAGGGTTTGTAAACAACTTATCAGTTACCTCAAAAATGTGCAAATTAGGGTGCAGTCACATTACTGAAATTTTAGCGAAATTTCAGCAAAAGTTTAAACTTTAGACCAATCTGGCTTCTGTTGGTCAGTGCAGTGAATTCATAGGACTATGCACCTCAATCGATTACGAGCAGAAAATAGTTTGAAAAGTCTTTTAAAGTTGGAATGAAATGGAAGCAGTGATTTTAAAGGGGTCATATGATGCGATTTCATTTTTTCCTTTCTCTTTGGAGTGTTACAAGCTCTTGGTGCATAAAGAAGATCTGTAAATTTTACAAATTTCAACCCATTTGTCCCCTCAACTTGGCAACCTACAGCCCAGTGATGCTATTGATATGTGCCCAGGTCAAAACCGCGGGAAGAAAACAATAATCACTGGTAGAAATGGGAGGAGAAGACTTAGGTGGTGCTCCACAGTGAAAAAAACTAAGTATACATGTAAATGTATATTTACATGTATAATGAGATATAGCTTACACTTCAAAAAGCTATGGTTTAATTGATTAAATATGAGCGCTGCAACTTTCAAAGTCAGGTGCTGCGCTTCTTTGTTTACTGCGGTTATAGGGGAAATGGCTATATTCCTGGCGAAAAGCGCCACCTGCTGGCAGAAAATGAATTTGCATTTTTCAATAAGCCCTTCTGTTCTTTGTTTAGACCAAAGCAAAAAACGACCCTTATTTTTAGCAAAAAACACCCAGTTGTAAATGTGAACTGGTGGATCGACAAGAAGATAATGAATTATAAAACTCTAAAGATATAGCCTACACTAAGATATAGTTATGTTACTAAATGAATATAATTGTTTGATAATAATTGTTTAAATTAATATAAAAATAATAATAATTAAATATAATATAATATATAATATAATATAAAAATGGTTACTTTTGACTTTTGAACTCTGAAGCATCGAGCATGCTGATGACCTAGGGATTTTGAATGCTAAACCTCTAGAGAGATGTGTCAAAATTCCCCTAATACCATTATAATAAAGTGCTGATATTGAGTCAGTGTTCTTCAGTATTTACTCTCAAATGATCTGCAGTGGCAGTGAAGGCCGCAGCAGGTCGGGGAGCTTTGTAGAGATCGGGTGTCTCTGGAACAGCAGCAATGCCAGAGTTAGCCGGCTGTCTCTCTGACACACACACAGAGAGAGAGAGGCCTCTCTCCCACAGCCAGTTGTACTGCAGCATTAAAGGGGTCATATGATGCGATTTCATTTTTTCCTTTCTCTTTAGAGTGTTACAAGCTCTTGGTGCATAAAGAAGATCTGTAAAGTTGCAAAGACTAAAGTCTCAAATCCAAAGAGATATTCTTTATAAAAGTTAAGAGTTAGCCACACCTACCTAAAACGGCTCGTTCGAACACGCCCCCACATATCTACCTCACTATGTGGGAAGATTTGCATAAAGCCCCCAAATGTTCACGCAAAGAAAGAAGGCGTAACGTTTATTCTCGCTGTAGTATTGTTGTTACCGCCACTGCCATGTCGTGAAGGCACTGTGTGTTTCGTTGTGAAAGCGAAACTACTTTGTATGGTCTTCCAAAAGAGGACGATATCCGCTTCGTCATACCTGGAGCTGATCTGTGCTGGTCGCTCAGGAAATACATCAACTTAGTGCTGTGGATCACCGGATCGGCTTTCACCGTGGACGAAGCAGAGTCCAGCCCGAGGTCGTCACATGTGGTTGCAACAGGCATCACAATATGGTAAGGGACGTACATTTCCGTCACACGCTTGAGGAATTCGGCCAATCACAACGCACTGGATAGCTGGCCAATCACAGCACACCTCGCTTTTTCAGACCGATGAGCTTTGTAAAAATCGACGCATAAATGTGGGGCATAGAGGAGAAACAATAATGTACAGTATGTGGAAAATAATGTTTTTTTTTTACTTTAAACCGCATAAACACATTTCATTACACCAAATACACAAAATAATGTTCTTTTTAGCAGCATCATATGACCCCTTTAATATTTCATACACCCACCTTTAAAGGAGGGTGAGGCAGAGTGGCCTCGGAAAAGCATAGCTCAGAGGGGATTCTCCATGGCTCAACAAAACATGATAAGCTTCTGCACACACCATGACAATTCATGAAGTTTCACTTGCTCTCCAATATATGCTCAAATTCGACTGTTCTGCCCCTGTGCATTTAATGTGACACAAAGCTGTATATTCATCCAGCCTGACAATATTTCTGTGGTTATTTATTTATTTTTATTTTACAGACTTTCAATAGATACGTTGCAAATGAATTTTCTTGTCAGAATGGTTTTTGGAAGTAGTTGCAGTTGATTAATATTTAACATAATTACTTTTTTATATTTTTATTGATCCTTTTGAATTTGACGCCAAATTTTGTACTTCCACCTTATCTATACTGGGCTAGTTAAAATATTCAGACTGAAGATGTGAGCATTTTTTTGTACTTCCCCTTACGAATTTACCATAGTTGTTCAGTTGTTTAACTGTGGCATTTGTGATAATTAATGGATCCTTATTATCTAAACTCTGAAAACAAATGCCGTAGTTGTAAAAAAAATACAACAAACTTCCTCATATCCAAGACAAGATTATTGAATATGAATCTAGCCATATGTTACCACAGTTGGTGTTATTACAATAAATGACATTTTTTTTCTTTTGTCATTGTGGTTCAGAATGTTGAATTTTTTTATTTCTTTTATAGTGTTTTAAAGCATAAAATTCTTAAAGTATAAAGTTCAGTGCAGTGGTTCACACAAGTAATCTGCTTAACGTTATTCAGTCGAATATACCGTGGTTCAGTTAGCAACCGTATTTAGTGGTTCCCATATAAGAACACAGACTGCATCAGATATTATTCAATTCCATAAAATCACTTGCAAAAAATGCAGGGAACCCCCTGATAAAGAATCCTAGTCTCTCTTGCTCTGTTTCTCTGTCTGTTTATCTGGCATTTTTTCAATGCAGCCTTTCTTCCCCCCTCTAGCATGAGAAACATTTGTGCAGCATACATAAGTTGTGTATGAGAAGAATTTTCCCTCTCTTTTTGTATAAAATATTCTTGGTTGTCATGAGATGTTTGAATATTGGGAGTGTAAAATGGCAAATAAATAAACATTTCTCAATACATTAATACATTGTCTGTAGGCACCTCTTTAATTTGGACAGAGATAGGGGTTAGGGGAACTGAAATTGTTCTATATATATTTTTTTGTTTTGTTTCTGTTAAGGAAAAAGAAATATAGCTTTAATCAGTAATATTTGATCATTGAATAATATTGTGGTGTAGTATGTTTTTTCCCTGTGGTTTGCTTTGATATGCTCCTGTGTGTATTGTAGAAAATGGGGGAATTCTGATGACTAAGCACTGAAGCACACATCTTCTGCTGGACATACAAGATCTCTCTAACCTGCAGTGAACATGTCTTAAAGGGACAGTTCACCCTGAAACAGGGGTTGAACGACTTCTGATTTTTTGAAGTCGACTTTTATGTGATGAAAGTCGAGTCGAAGTCGACTAGTCGCTGATGACGTCATTAATGAACAAATAAGTCTGGAGCTGTGACAAACACCTTGTGCACAACTATGGCATATGACACAGCGCTGCCCACATGGCTGTTGCTCCTATAACAGCTTTTTTATCAGTTCTTTTGTCTTTGGGTCGTTATATTTCTCACAGATTTCTGCTCATTCTAAATCAGATACAGATAAAGTAGCACAGTAAAGATTACATTAATATGAATGCATTAGTGAGAGCGACTGCGTGTGTGAATTAATTCTAC
This sequence comes from Sinocyclocheilus rhinocerous, assembly GCF_001515625.1. Lineage (NCBI taxonomy): Eukaryota > Metazoa > Chordata > Actinopteri > Cypriniformes > Cyprinidae > Sinocyclocheilus > Sinocyclocheilus rhinocerous. Next base: position 1,020,099 of record NW_015633185.1, on the reverse strand, counting down.
CTGGCAGCGTCTCTCTACTAGTAGTGAAGCTGTGGAATTTACTAGTTATTAAGAAATATATGCTTGAACTTTTCAGTTTCTAAGCTATTTTATTGAGAAATCACAGAACAGTGTTGACAATACATTTCCGCACTGAATGATTCTGTTCGCGTCATGTACGAGCTACTGTCTGTAGCCTATGTGTGTGCGTTACAGTGCAGCAGCGCATTAGATTAGAACGGCGATTAACTTACCTGTACAATAAGCTGTTTAAAACGTGCATTCTCCCGTTCAATTTCGAGCATCCAGTAATATAATCACACATGTCTTGTGGAGCGCTTTCAGAGTATGCATTTATTTGTCATTTGAACTGTTTGGAAACGGAGCGTAAATGTGGAAGTCCTTCAAAGATTTCTTATCCTGTTGCGCCCTCTATAGGACCAGCGACTAGTCGACGTCAAGCTTAAAGCGTCATGGCAGAGCATTGAAGTCGACTAGTCGACTAGTGGATTAGTCGGATTAGTCGGTGCAACCCCTACCCTGAAATGAACATTCTGTCTTCATTTACTTACTCTCATGTCATTCTTTATTTCTTCTTTGAACACTAAAACAATTACAATGAATGGTGGCTGTTACTTTTGGTAAAAAAAGGATGAGTTAAAGTAGTCCATTAAATGAGTCCATATGACTTTTGTGCCATATTCTAAATCTTCTAAAGTCACATCGTTTTGGGTGAGGAGTCCTCACTGAGGACCTCATTGTGATTTGTGAAAAACAATATTCATATTCATGGTTTCTGTGAGCTGGATTAACTGAATTATTGATAAACAATCAATTCCTGCTATCTCTTTCAAGAAATGCAATGAATGTGCCAGTGAATAATGAGTTTAATAAGTTTGGGGTCAGTAAGTTTTAAGAAAGTTATATTTTTATTCAGCAAGGATGCATTAAATTGATCAAAAGTCGCAGTAAAAACATTAGTATTAGAATGATTTCTGAAGGATCATGTGACACTGAAGACTGGAGTAATGATGCTGAAAATTCAGTTTTGCCATCACAGGAATAAATTACATTTTAAAATATATGACTATAGAGAACAGTTATTTTAAATGGTATATTTTTAACATGTATATTAATTCTATTGAATTAAATTGGATTTCACAATATCACCGTTATTACTGTACTGTATGTTCAATCAAATAAATGCAGCCTTGGTGAGTATAACTTTCAGAAACATTAAAAAATCTTAGTGACCCCAAACTTTTGAACGATATATAGAATGTAATGCATGAGTCTTTTATGGTGCTTTTTTTTGTGAAAAATGCTTGAAAGTTCCTGCACTTATTGCAATTAAAAGAACAGCCAATACATTCTTCTCCATAAATGTGAATAAATGATGACAGAGTTTTCATTTAAATACATATTAAATACATATACTACATATTAAGGGGACAGTATCATCAAGGATAAATTTAATTTAAGATTTTGCATGCCAGATATTACTAATTGGAAGCCATTCCACAATAATGTTTATTGATCTATTATCATTGGTTCATTTCATTATGCACAGAAGACATTAAAGTCCTGTATCCTGCCTGATCTCTTTGTATGTCAGAGACATGGTGTTGTTGTTGCTTTTCAAATGGTCTCTTCTCTAGTCTGATTGTGCTGTGAATTGTTGGTATTATTGAATAATAGATGAGGAGAATCCGGGGGTGTGTCTGTCTCAGGGATCTTATCAGACAGGCAGCAGGACACTGAGTACAGTATGCAAGATCAAACCCCAACCTCTCACACAAGAAGTTACAAACCTCAGCTTATTATTTTCTGCCACCGACTCCAGATATGTCTTTATGTGCAGCCTTAGTTGCAATTTATACCATGTTTTCACAAGGTGTCATTACTTTGCACGCTTGGTACCTTATCAGAGTGCTTAAATAATAAACGTCTTGTCATTCCACAGTCGCTCTGGTGCCTGTGGTCGTGATTGTGTTTACACCAGCGGGGTAATTATCAGCTGATTAACTGCTGTGGGCTCGTTGCACAGTGTGCACTATGTGCTAACATCTGAGCCCCATGTTGTAGTCAAAGACACAGAACCGATGCTGGTTTGCTGCCCTGTGTCATAAATGTATGCCAGGCCCGCACGACAGAGGCTTTAGTGAGGCTCTGAGCTGCAGGAATAAAGGGCGCATTCTCACATGCCTGGCCCTCTCGTCCAGCCTCCTCATTATGTCTGTGGAGTGGAGCAAAGTCGACTCGACTCTTATTATAAAACTGTCTATTATCACACCGCATTGAGCCAACTTCTCTTCTCCTGCCGCCAGAAGCTGTAAAATAACTACCTTGTACAAAAAGGCCTCTTAGTTAACATAGAAACAATGAAGCTGACGTGTTGAAGCAAGTTCACTCTTGTAAGCAGTGGTCTTTCAAACCTTCTTGATGGCCTGACAGCCTATTTTCTTAAATTGATAAAGTATATTGATAGTTTTTTTAACAGCACTGATACTTTTTTCATTTAAAAAAAGAGTCTAAGGGTGTTCAACAGGTAGTCTTCCAAGTATTTGGTCTCTATTTTTCTGTTGTCTGTAAAACTGCTTTGGAACAATGAGTATTGTAAAAATTAAATTAAATTAAATTAAATTAAATTAAATTAAATTAAATTATCATTTTGTAGAAAAAAATAATACAAGACAAAAGTGAATTTTAATTAAAATTCAATTCAGTTTTTTTTAATTCATTAAAAGTTACAATTAAAGTTCAGCAAAATGTTTCACTGTCACACCAACACAAAAACGTATGTCTTTAGTAGATGTAAAATGTGATGTTTATGTACCCTATATGCATTTGCAATGTAAGCATCATAGCAAAGTATATAAATACATTGATGTGGCATTTTTCATATACCATGCAACACTCTTACAGTATGTAGCATATATCAACTTAGAGTCCCATGGCCTGAAAATGGTTGAAGACTACTGATAACGATGAAGGTTATGAGAGAAACGTATTTTTATATTTGTATTATTATCTTGTGTTCACTGTTGAGGTGTGAACTATTGGAGCATCTACAGTAGCTCTAATATAGCACAGCAGCTGTCTCAGAGAGATGCAAGCCATTCAGACGCCTTCACCGTTTCATCAAACAGATGCTTGATATCTAATCCGACTCGTTCACCTAGCGTGTCAGGGTCAAAATCATGGCTGAGTTTGAGAAAAGGCTGTGGGCACTGTGTTCCATATGAGATTCACGCCCTCCTGCTCGTGGAGCTTGGGTGGGTTGTCAGTGTTGTGACCTGATGTTTGACAGGCACTGCTCCTCCCTATTGTCAGCTGGCTGTTGGGAAAGTGAGCACCTTAAAGCTCTGTTAGGAGACACATATTGTATTTCTGTTTAATCCTCTTCATGGTGTCCAGTATAATAAAGTTTACTTACTGTTCCACATACAGACAGGGCACCACCACACTCAGTCTTTGTCTTTTTATAAACCTGTAGTGGGTTCAAAAGTCAAATATTACATTGAAAATGTAGGATTCAAAGACTAATTTAAACCTGGAAATAAACCAAAAATTGTATATCATTTTCACTGTGGATTAGGGTTGTGCAATATGTGTTGTCTACGATAATATCGTAATTGTTGTTTTAATGATGTGTGAGCTAATCATTATCGTGTATGTCCATCGCTTTGTAAAAACCAAACAAAAATACACCCAAAATTCAAGATATGGGGGCAAATATGACCCACTATGAGTTGTTTTTATATGTATATCATAGCTAAACAATATCACACAGGCGAGAGTGCTGCTTTTTATCAGCTTGATTGCAAATGTGATATTGATTGACAACTAGTGCTGTCAAATGATTAATCACGATTAATCGCATCCAAAATAAAAGTTTTTGTTTACAAAATATATGTGTGTGTACTGTGTATATTTATGATGTGTGTATATATATATATATATACACACACACAAACATGCATGTATATATTTAAATAATATTTACGTGTATATATATTTATATTCATATATAATTTATATTATAAATAAATACTGTTATCTTATATATAAACAAAACATTTTTCTTAAATATATACATGTATGTGTGTGTATTTATATATACATAATAAATATACACAATACACACATAGGCCTATATTAATTAAACAAAAACTTTTATTTTGGATGCAATTAATTGCGATTAATCGTTTGACAGTACTATTGACAACAGTTCAATAAACAATAATAACAATTAATTAACTTATATTTTAGACACAATAGTGTCATTATTCTCTGTTTTCGCTCTATTTCACCAATGAAAATAGTTCTAAACAAATCCACAGCAGAACCATTGTGCGTTTCCCAGCAACATACATACAAGTTTCCTTACTGAATAAACGTTTTTGAACAAATTGGATGAGTCAGCGATTCAATGAACCATTCATAAAGACAGCTGATACGTCCAAAATCGAATACTTCCCTACTGTATAGTAAGTGAAAAACAGTATTCCGAAAGTGTAGTATGTCCGAATTCATAGTATTCAAAAAACAGTAAAGTACCCGGATGACATAATAGTTCTGTTGGGATTCCGAAGTGTGCATTTGATGGACAGTTTATTATCCCATGAGGCCATGGAAGAGGATTTGTGAATGACAGTGAAGAAACACAATTTACGCTGGTAGGTCATATGACAGTAACAACATGGCGGATGTAGTATGTCTGAATTTTGTTCATATTACCCATATTCATACTATAAGAACAAAATTTTTAACGGTTACAAAGTAAGTTGAAATTCAAACGTAGTACCTATAGTGACAGTATGTAATTTCGGATGCATCTCACCGAACCATTTTCTTCTTTCCTGAATGAATCAACTATATGAACAAATCATTTGAATGAATGACTCAATGTCTCATTATGACTGTGACTTGGCGCCACCTACTGGTGTTTTTTTATATTTAAAGTATATTATCTGTTTATTTATTTATTTTTACAATCATTAGATTTTCAATATTGGGATTTTTTTCCCCCCCAATATCAAACATCCTACTATGGGTACACAATATATTGGTTCTTTATCGTTTATCAATCGATATGAAATTTTTTACATTTATTATACTAATATTGTCAGAGTTTTGACCCTTTGTATATTTGTGTCTCACCTAATTCTTACTGTATCTTGTGTGACTAGCAATATGTCTGCCTTAGACTGGGCAAGAAGCATTTAAAATGCTTTCAATGTTTCGACCCAATGTTATATTTACCATGCCAGTTAAAATAATGTCTTGTCTCACTGCTCTCAGTGTTTACATTTAGCCTGGGCCTACGCACTTGCTGAATATATGTGATTTTTTGCAGCCATTGTCGGGACATAGTCTGTGTAAAAGTTTATATTCTTTTAGCCTCAACTATTCAGACTGTCTTTCCCAAATTTATGTTGACAGATTAGACTTGTTACAATGTGTTTACCTTAGTTCCTCAACAAGTGAATCTCAACAACAACAACAACAGTAACAAAAATGATAAGCTGGTATGGAGATTTAGTTTGATTTGTTTAGTTATTGGTTTGTTTCAGCAGATCATGAGTTGTCTACTGTTCCTACTACTGTTCTGGCTAGACTCCTAATTGCTCTTAGTGCAGAATATATATTTTGCCAAGTGAATGTGGACAAAGGACTTGGTGTTTGTGTGTGATGATGTAGGGAGGGGTGAGGGTATGAGGAATAGAATGGGAGCTCAATAATTCTGACTAAAATGAACATTTCATTATTTGTTCAGCACGATGTTCACAGTGACCTTAATGTTGTGTTTGTGTTGTAGAGTTGTGAGTCTGGACCTTAGTTATTGGAGCAGCAAACTCTCTCCATAGGGGTCTTCCTCCATCCATTGTAAACAGACTCATATGCACCCACCGCAAAGATCACTCCACTGTGCTCCTCGAACAACCACACTGACCAGGCTGAACAATGTATCCATAAATGGCCTGGCTCAAGGGAGTCTGGACTGCAAATATGTAATTATTGTCTCATTTTTCTGTTTTACAGGACATAAATAGGGTCATCAAACTCTGAATTTGGCTAATATTGATACTGGTATGAAAACATCACACTGTGATCAGTGATTATTGGTGTAGCTCTAACCCCAAGTGACATCTCAGCAGTTTCTTCGGTCCAGGGTCGTCCAATAATTTCATTACCCATAACCCTAAGCACTCTGGTGCCTTTCATTTTTCTGTGTTTGATGTTCTTAGTGACATCTGTGGCTTCACTCTCTTCAACAGGCCATTTCAGAGGGAACAGACATGGCAACAAATGCTGTAGTGTTTTCAGCAAGTAAAGAGAAGCTAAAATAACTTAAGCAGTGGACCACAAAATACCAAAATTAAATAGAGGAAAAAAGAAGAACATGGAAATTGGGATTTGAGACATTCTTTAGGAGCCCACAATTTTGAAAACACAAGAGACATGTTGAATACGGAGGTGCTGGCATGCAGAAGCCCTAAATACCAAAATGATTGCTTTTTTCATCAAGACATTCGATCTTTTTCATTTGAAACCTGCTGTTTTTCTCTTCTTCTTCGTCTTCTGTCTGTCATGTCTTAACATTTAGTTTGAAGCCATGTAGGAGAAAACTTAGCCATGTTGGTGAAAACATGTTTTTTATGACTCAGGCCATCTTCAGCTATGAGTAATATTCATAAATTCAAGCTTTTTTAATCAGTGGTGCTGCCTGTTGTCAACTGTAACCCATCAAACAACTGTTTGATATGAGAAAGACAAATATCAGATATGTTTAGAGAAAACCGTTTCAAAGTTTGTATACAGTGCAGTGTCCAACACTGGAATGTTAGTCAGACAGAAAAAAAAAGACAAGTCATGATAGGGAAATGTTTGCCGTCAAGTGTGACCACTGTAAAAATGTACCTGTTTTCTGCAATTACCGCGTCTCTCCCAACATGGGTTTGGTACTGTTACAGTAGTCGTGAGTCTATGAGTAGCACAATAGGAATGCAATAATTCATTGAGCATTAAGTGCACAGACACACACCAGAAAGACTTGCTTAGTTTTCGTACTCACCCATGTAATTACTCACAAACACATGTGATTACGTTTTGATGGAGCCAGTGGACACACTCACAAACACACTCAGAGAACGTGTGTGTCAATGACAAATAAGAGTGTCCATGACCATAAAAAAACAACAACATTAAAAAAATATTCTTTAAAACACAAGTGCTTAGAAATGTACTTATCATGTGGACCAAGAAAAGTTTAAATGTAATGATATGAAATCTAATATTTAATGTGGTGTGGCCATCTCAAGTAAAACATCAAAATACATCTTAATCTTTGTTTTCAATAGTACTTTTAAATATTTTTAAGGTAAAACTTTTTTTAACAAATATAATGAATTACCACGTGACATTTTACAACCTAAACTAACTTTGCCTTGTCATTAAAAAGGTCAAATTATTTGATATTTTAGGAGACTTATTGACTTTAACAAGGGTCCTCTACTGATATCTTTCCTGTTTTTTTTCTGCATTTTCTAAGCTATAATAATAAAATATTAAGCTTAATATGGTTTTCTTGTCGAGAAATCCATCTTTTTAATGAGTTTTTTTCCGCTTAATTATAATATCAGGAGAGTTGTATCACACTGACATTTAAGACCTTATGCCCCCAAAAATGAATCAAAATTAATTTTTATGTATTCAAATGAAAATTATAGTCATTGCATGTATGAGTTACAGAATTTTAAATAAATTAATAGACAGACATGACCTGTTGATCTGTGGCTTTTCTATTAAAGGGACAGTTCACACATAAATTAAAATTCTGGCAATATTTACTCACCCTAATGACATTCCCAAACTGTATGACTTTCATTTTTCTGTGGAATCATAAAGAAGATATTTTGGAAAATGTCGCAGGGTTTTTTTGTACAGGGTGTTTTGGACCCCATTGACTTTCATTATGGCGGAAAAAAACATGAAGGTGAGTAAATGATGACAGAGTTTTAACATTTGGATGAACTGTCACTTAATAATTATCAATACATATTCATATGTACACTCTTAAAAATAAACGTTCTTCATTAGCATGTATGGGTCCACAAAGAACCTTTAACATCCATGGAATCTTTCCATTAAAGGTTCTTTATAGGGGTAAAATGTTCTTTAGATTTTTTTAAATGTTCTTTATACTAAGACAGTCATTGCATGTATGAGTTACAGAATTTTAAATAAATTAATAGACGTGTCATGTCATTGACCCTTTTACTTCTTATTCATGTTGCATTATTATCTTTTTATCCTTCCAGAGAGCATTTCATTTTAGTCGTGGCACCAACCTTTAATGAAATATCTTCCTTTTTCTGCAGGATTTTATTGAATATATTCTGTGCCAAAACTTCATGCCATTAATGTCAGACCTTTCTGCTCGTTCTGGGTCTTTGTGTCCACTCAAAAATTTGGCTCCCAATAAACACATCTTGAGCATTTTGAAGTTCTCCAGCCCCAGCCAGGAGAATCACAGAATGAAAGAGAAAAACAGCATGATGTATGATGTCCTGTCATATATGGAGTCCACTTCCAAAACCACAACCATCACTGCGTTGGTTTTGCTCCAGCTGGGGTGTGTAAGTGTATTTATGTGAGCGTATGTTCATGTGAGACGTGCAAACTTACTAATGTCTGGAGGAGGGTTGGAAAACACTGTGTTAAATCAATATTGTTCTGCATAATCACCATGGAAATGGGATAAAACACAAGTGTGTACACAAAGTTTAGCCTTCGTTCCGTTTTTTTCTTAAAGCACAGCACTCCTCATAGCACGGTCTGTTGTTCTTTGCTTAATACACAGCACCTTAGGGAGAGCAGTGATGGATGACTTACAATAACCCTTTTTCATTCATCTTCTGTTCCCTTACTATTGAGATACTGATTGTAATCAAGCCAAAACATTTTCTGTTTATTTTAAAATAACTGTTATCACAGCATTGCTAGTAGGCTTACTTGCTCGTGTTAAGATGATCCCTATAATTAAATATCTGCTTTCTTTGTGTTTCCGCACTTTATCTTGTCCTCTCCTTTACCTTCCCAGTTCCTGCTAGGCAAGAGTGTTACACACACACATTCTCATACCTCTCAGTTTTCCCTCCTGGTTTCTCTTTCTGAAATGTTGCATGACTCAGGGTTTGTAGCATTGCTCTGCACATGTATGCAGTAAGAGGAGGTGGGTTGTGAGGGTCTGAGTGATTCTGATGTGGAGGCGGCACAGGAGGGAAATGCTATAACGCTGACCATAGGGAAAGTGGGCAGCTGGATTCGCATGTAGTGGAGATTCATGTCATGCTTGTCTGACAGCCTGGCCACGTGGTGCACCTCAGACATGGACCGAACACGACAAAAAATAAATAAATTAAGAACAAAAGGGAATCGAATTTCAGACCGGTTTTAACTTCTCACCTTCCCTGGCCACTACGGCTGGGCAAAATAATCTAGAAAATCTCCAAGAAAATATTTTTTCACGATGATTTTTTTCCTGCACCATCCATTTCAACAGTCATTACTGGCAAATATTTTAAATTAAATATAGCATTTTTAAATAACTAAAACAGTAAAATATATCAAAGCTTGATTTACTCTAAATGAAAAAAGGAAAAAATATTTTTGATTGTTATAATTTGCAATATACCACTGCATAGTATACAGCAATATTTACTTGCATATATTTTTTATGAACAATGTCAGAGAATTTATGGCTTTCTTTTGAGTCATGACAAGTCACTGAATCAGTTTTAAATAGATTCACTGAAACAGACAGTTTGAACTGATAGATGGATATAATCAAACTTAACTGTAACTCTTAAATGTTTCTGTTTTACAGAAATGAATAGTACTTTTTTTTTTCAACCCCAGTACTATTGAAACATGTTTTAACATGCTTAACCTCGCGAGTCATGAGACAAGGAAGGATATGCGAAACTTATGTAGTTACACAGAAACTTAACGGCCAATGTTTTTATTTGAATTCAAATTAATACTTTAATTTAGCAAGGATGTATTCAATGATCAATAGTGACAGTAAAGGTATGTTACAAAAGATTTCTCTTTCAAATAAATGCTGTTATTTTGAACTTTCTGTTCATCATAAAATATTGAAACAAGTGTATTACGATTTCCACAACAATATTAAATGTATAATTCACCCAAAAATTAAAATTCTGTCATCATTTACTCACCCTCAGTGTTCCAAACCTGTATACGTTTTTTCTTCTGTTGAACACAAAATAAGATATTTGGATGAATATTGGTAACCAAACAGTTGTTGGTAGCCATTGACTTCCATAGTATGGAAAATAAAAACTATGGAAGTCAGTTCAACCAATATATTTTTGGCAATCTTTATATATTTCTGAAAATGTATTTTAAAAATATACAAATATTTTTTAAAGCATTTAAAAATATATATTTTGCCCTCCATATATTTCAATCAAAAATTTATATTTGAAAAAAAAAAAAAAGATTTGTTGTCAGTAACGTGTGAACATATAACACATTTGAATAAAAATAAATAATAAATTAAGCTTAAATGTAGGTTACTGTAAGGAAAATATATTTTCTTGCCCTTTGAAATATATTTTGGTATATGAAGGTTGAAACTTAATATATTTTCAATTTCAAAACTAAATTTCATTGAGCTCTACTGTTTACATCATATATTTAGCATATATTTAATGTATATTTTGGCCGTAAAACATTATTATTATTATTATTTTTGCTGTATGGGATTCTTCCAGGCCATTGATTTAAACAGCTATTTATCGATGGCCGCAATCAGTTTTGAAGTTAAGATGAGGGAGCACCCCCTGCTGAAGTGTGTCTGCATGATAATGAGCCAAATTAGATAATGAGGGAGACAGACGTGCCAAGGGTACTCAACGGAGTGTAGAAGAGGAGTGGAGTGGACTGGTGTGGAGGGGAGGGTTTAGCAGGAGTTTAGTTGAGGCTTTTTCTGCTGGCACCAGAACCCTGTGTGTCTGTGTAACTGGGACCCTGAAGAGGCCTGTAATTAACAGCACTGCAATCAAGCAGCTCTTTTGTTTGCATGACTGTTTGTGTAATAGAACAGCGTGATTTCACACCACTTTTGGCGATATCAACACCAAATATCTATCATCATATCATGGAGTGGAGGGCTTCACGTTTTTCCTCAGTCAGACATGACCTGTTGATCTGTGGCTTTTCTATTAAAGGGACAGTTCACACATAAATTAAAATTCTGGCAATATTTACTCACCCTAATGACATTCCCAAACTGTATGACTTTCATTTTTCTGTGGAATCATAAAGAAGATATTTTGGAAAATGTCGCAGGGTTTTTTTGTACAGGGTGTTTTGGACCCCATTGACTTTCATTATGGCGGAAAAAAACATGAAGGTGAGTAAATGATGACAGAGTTTTAACATTTGGATGAACTGTCACTTAATAATTATCAATACATATTCATATGTACACTCTTAAAAATAAAGGTTCTTCATTGGCATGTATGGGTCCACAAAGAACCTTTAACATCCATGGAATCTTTCAATTAAAGGTTCTTTATAGGGGTAAAATGTTCTTTAGATTTTTTTAAATGTTCTTTATACTAAGACAAAAAATATGTTCACTTAAAGGTTCTTTGGGGAACCCAAAATGGTTCTTCTGAAAACCCCCTTTTGGAACCTTTATTTTCAGGACTGTATGTAATAAAACATACCTTTACTAAGAGTTTTTGTTTGTTTGTTTGTTCTTGCTTTGTTTTCTGTTTGTTTGTTTTTCAGTTTAAAAGGGATAGTTCACCCAAAAATTTAAATCCTGTCATCATTAATTCTCAATTAAGTTTTAAGTTGTTCCAAACCTGTATGAGTTTCTTTCTTCTGTTGAACTCAAAAGAAGATATTTTGAAGAAGGTGTGTAACCAAACAGTTGCTGGTAGCCATTGACATACTTTTCCCCCTCATACTATGGAAGTCAATGGCCTCCAGCAACTGTTTGGTTACACATATTCTTCAGAATAAAGAAATTCATACAGGTTTGGAACTACATGAGGCAGAGTAAATGATGATCACATTTTTATTTTTGGGTGAACTATCCCTTTAAATATGAAAGATTTGCAAATTAATTCAGGAAATAAAGCAGTTGCTCATTATTTGGTAACGGCTCATATGTTTTTTGAATGGATGCCCACACTGTTCGTGCCATGTTCAGCACTCTTGCTGAAGAGGCAGTTGTTGGGAGGTTCCCACAACCAATGATCATACACTGTCACAACGAATAAGACAGGCTTCGTAAAGAAAGGCAGGAGAGATCCGGAGGTAGAGAGAAGGGGAGACAGGGAGAGCTAGAGAGAAATGGGACATGCTGCGCTTCCTTGCTTGTAGTGTGGGGGAACAAAGGGGATGTTGTAGATGCCGCCCAGTGGCCAGCACTACTCCATCCTACCTTGACTGCTCACTGAGCCATTTCCTGTTTTTGACCTTTATTTAGAATCACCCTTCTGCTCAGCTCTCTCCTCCTCATTTATAACAACACGGAGATAGACACAGGAACATGGATTCACACCACTGCTTTTTGTCTCACATTCACCAGTGGTGCTTTTATGTGGGAAATTTGAGAGCCGTGGCTCTAGAGAAGTGTGAGATGTGTACATGGCTTTAGTGTTTAATAAAGTTATGTTTTGTGCAATTCACTGTTTTCACTGTTTTGTTTGTGCAATATGCAAGGCCTTCTCTAACATTCGAACAGGCAACATCCTAAACTGGATGCCCTAAATCTAAGCACACTGTGCTGACTTAAAATAGGTGAGCATTGTGCCCGTCGTAATGCCTTGTTGCCAAATCCACTGGCGATGGTACATGAATGGTGTACACTGTATGGAAACGTGTCCTGTGTTATTGCAGTGGTGCATTGCTGAAGTGTGCAAACTGTGTTAGTTGGTTCCCTTGGAGAGACAGTAAAGTTTATTTATGTGTTTTGAATTGTGTATTTATTTTGGAAATAATGCTTAATTGCCACATAAATACAGTGGATCAAGTCTAAAAATAAGAGCAGACAATGAAGCATTTTATTCCGGGATGATGCACTGCTTAAAAGAAGTGTGCCACTTTTATGATCTCGTATGTCATCTTGTGTCCAGTTTTAAATGATGTGTATTTATATCTGGTAGAGCAATCATTTAGACAGTTTTAAAGGACTACTTTTTTGCATCAGATATGCTTGACATATAGGCATGATGTTGGAAACAAATTTGTGAGCTGTTTATTATACATTTGATTTGTATTGTTTAATTTAACTGTCTACGTCCCCCCCCCCCCCCCCCCCATTACACAAACATGCAACATTGTTTGAAATTGTAAAATAATAATATAATTTTAACACTTTTTAGCCTACAGCATGGCAGTAAATAATCTCATTCCATTTTCTACATTTTAACACAGAATGTCATGTTGACTGCATTCCTCATGCTCAACCTTAAACCCTGTTGTTACCTAAGTAAAACTGATCAAACTAATATTTTCCTTTACTAGTTCCTTAGAATAAATAAATAAATAAAACTGTTCATATGAAATTTAGTTTGACCTACTGAAGTTGTCGATTTACATTTTCTGCAGACTAAGCTCCTTTCACTGACCTAAACCTGTTTAATTTTTTAAGAGCCTCAGGCGCTATTATGTTCAGATGAAACAAGACATGTCGACTACAAGAACTTTTCTTGGTCTCATTTCTGCTGCCTATATGCTAGACAGATAGAAAAGGGCAGTGTCTCCAAACATATTGAGCTGCCTACTTCATCATAGACGCGTTCGGCGTCAGTTCAGCTCATGCAAGTGTCTCACAACGCGCCCGTGACGCTGTCTAGGTAGGCAGCATGCTAGAATTTGAGCCACAGCCTGAGAGTTAGTGGGTGGACGCGTGGAGGGTGTGCTTGCGTGTGTAGGGGTTGGACTTTTCCGAGGCCAGGCTCTGTGTAGTCAAGCACAAGTCTCTCTCGACGTCATTCGCTTTCGAAGGCGATTGTGTCGGTCATAGTGACTGACTCCGGGCTCACGAATAGTCTGCTGTCCCTTTCTCTCTCCACAAACTCGCTGCCGACCTTCCTCATCAGCTGCGAGAGTTTTATCGCTACCGGCTGTCAACAATAAAACAAAGATCCATCCCGATGCTTCAGTTTATTCCTCCACTTGAAGTAGACGAGGTAAGCGCGGAGCTTATTCACAAATAACTGAGATCACGTAAGTGGTGTGGAAACGCCGCGGCGTCACTGATGTTGCACATAGCAGAGGCAACAGTCATACATGTATTCGTGCATTGTTGTCTGGCGGTCGGTGCGATCTTCGGAAAGTTCAGAGGCATGTCGCAACCCAAGGCAGAACCGCTCTGTAGCCGAACCGAGTCGCCAGTTGAGTCAAATTAAACATCTTGATATTTCCAAAATGCTTTTTATGGTTGCGCTCTGTTTAACTGATAGCCTACTTAAAGATACAGATCCTATTGACCTAAGAGCTCGACTCTGGGACAGAGAGCCAGAACCAGACAGACATTGAAATCGGTTTTTTTTTCTTTTCTTTTAGGTAGCCTAAGAGCATGATTTTGGCCTTTACTGTACCTGTAAACATTTAAACTCACTAACATAGAAAAGTTTAATTTTTGTTAAATTGATTTTTAACTAAAATCGTCAACAATAAAACAAAGATCCATCCCGATGCTTCAGTTTATTCCTCCACTTGAAGTAGACGAGGTAAGCGCGGAGCTTATTCACAAATAACTGAGATCACGTAAGTGGTGTGGAAACGCCGCGGCGTCACTGATGTTGCACATAGCAGAGGCAACAGTCATACATGTATTCGTGCATTGTTGTCTGGCGGTCGGTGCGATCTTCGGAAAGTTCAGAGGCATGTCGCAACCCAAGGCAGAACCGCTCTGTAGCCGAACCGAGTCGCCAGTTGAGTCAACTTAAACATCTTGATATTTCCAAAATGCTTTTTATGGTTGCGGTCTGTTTAACTGATAGCCTACTAAAGATACAGATCCTATTGACCTAAGAGCTCGACTCTGGGACAGAGAGCCAGAACCAGACAGACATTGAAATCGTTTTTTTTTTCTTTTCTTTTAGGTAGCCTAAGAGCATGATTTTGGCCTTTACTGTACCTGTAAACATTTAAACTCACTAACATAGAAAAGTTTAATTTTTGTTAAATTGATTTTTAACTAAAATCAAAGTGACAACCTGCTTATTGCACTTTCCAACCACTTTGCATTTAACTGCAGATGAAGTTGAAACTCTGAAATAATTGTGACATGTTAAATGAATGGAAATCAGATGTTGTGACATTATGATGATTTTTACAATCTCACTTTGTACAAAGTTGCATGTTCACTTCACTGTTGAATTAGACATGGTTTTGATTAGATGGTAAAAATACATTGAATGGCTTTGACACAGTAGATGATTTTATTTTTGGCTTCTGATTAAGATAAATAAATTTAGGCCTATTTGGTTGTCATGGAACAAATTCACATACTGGAAAATGGCAGTGGGGGATTGTGAGGGACAGTGTCTTTATGTCTCAACGTGTGAGCAATATCTTTACTCTCTGTTTCTGAACATTTACTTTAAACCACACTGTAAAAACTGCATGTGAACTCTGGTATGCTTGAGAATTTCTGTCCAATGAATGGATGACCTTTAGCACACGTGTGGTTTTGTTTAAAATTTCTGGTTCACTTGCAAAAAGGGCAGTGTGAATGCAAACCACACCAAATAAAAAAAGTCAACATTGTATTTGGTCCGGACCAAAGCAAGTGAACTAGCGGACTTTCTTGATGTGAATACACCCTTAGTTTAATATACTTTAGTTTAAAGTAAAATCTTAAGTAACAACCTGCAGCAATAAGTTTATAACAATGTTGTGAAAATACTGAAATCTGAAATCTGTGGCGACTCAGAGCAGAAGTTATTTTGCAGTTGCTATCCTTGTCAGACACACTGGCATTCAAAGTCCGAATAACTCACATGCACGCACACACTCAGTAAATTCAGAGGATCAAGGTCCAGTTGGATTTTCTAGTGAATGCACAGTTCATATTAAGCAAAGTAGATTACAAAACCTGCTTTCGTCAGTCTGCTCGTCGTATTGCTGTCTTATTTCCTTTAACCAAAAAGACTGACTCTGTGACATTTACATGTTGTACTCTCTGTGTCATCTTTAAATGTGCACTTCCTTCCTGCAACACAGTCAAAGAATAAATATGAGGTTTTGTCCCTCAATTAATTGTAAATGTCACAAGGTGGGTGTATTCAGTGTCCAGAAATCACCTCGTCGACTCTTTGAAGAGTGGACATCAGAAAGTTATTCTGTACAAGTACATGTTGATGGGCCACTCATGTTTTTCCTGTAAGGTTTATGCTGCAAAGTTGGGCTTGTTATTTAGTCTTGTGAATTAGATTTTGTTCCTGAGATTATATATTTTTAAGAATTTTCAGTTGTATACTGCTATTTCAGTAAAATAGCTTGTCTCACAATCTAGTCTCTTGAAATAAGATATGACACTGTACCTGATTAATGAAAAGAGGACTAGTAACGCAAAAGAAGGAATACTAATAATTATTGTTTATTTGTTTAATTTCACATAACCTGTTGCTTGTTTAGTTTTATTTTCGTTTAAATGGTGTGTGTATCTGTGTTGTGTGTTGTGTGTGTGTGCGCGCGCCTATCTCACACTTTCACATAGTGCTCCAAGACTTCTGCCCCTCTGGTCAAACCGGTTTGAATTGCGTTCCTCTCTCTGCTACTGTTTAGCTGTTTTTTTTTTTAACAGGAATGTGACGTTTAGGAGAAGTTTAAGGCAAGTTTTAATCTTTCCTCTCTTTTTTTTTCTACATATATTACAGCATAGCTTAAGTTACTCCAAAAACTGTGGTATTTTTTAGGGAATCATTTTAGTGTGAAAGTACTGTGAGTATTTTCTGTAAACATATGTGCAAACTTTTCATACATCCTTAATTTATGCATAAGGTGTCCAACAAAGTGAGCATCTCCAATATTAGTGTGTACAGTATATGAGTCCATGATACAGTGCTTTGCAACATTCAGTGCCTGTGGGGAAATCTGTAATGTGGGTTGTCTTGTTACTCTTGCTGACGTAAAGAAGCTTCTCAGAGTATGTGCCGCCTCTTTGCTGTTCTCTGAGACCAAGATCCACAGCTCTGCTCTGAAGTGTGTCACCCACTCCATCTATCCTTCAATTATGAGAGACTTTCTTAAAATTGCAGTTTTATGCTGATTGAGAGATTGATAGGTCCACTAGGCCTATTAATTGGTTGATATTTACATTAGACAATACCTGTTCATGGTTTCCACAAAAACATTAAGCAGTACAAGTGTTTTTAACACAGCACTGAAGAAGAAGTTTTTTTGGTTACACTTTAGATTAGGGAATGCTAATTCACTTTTAACTACGACTTTTCCCTCAATAAACTCCTAATTTTCTGCTTATTAATAGTTATTAAAGGGATACTCCACCCCAAAATGAAAATTTTGTCATTAATCACTTACCCCCATGTCGTTCCAAACCCCTAAAAGCTTTGTTCGTCTTCGGAACACAATTTAAGATATTTTGGATGAAAACCGGGAGGCTTGTGACTGTCCCATTGACTGCCAAGTAAATTACACTGTCAAGGTCCAGAAAAGTATGAAAGACATCGTCAGAATAGTCCATCTGCCATCAGTGGTTCAACCGTAACGTTATGAAGCAACAAGAATACTTTTTGTACGCGAAGAAAACAAAAATAACGACTTTATTCAACAATTTGTCTCCTCTGTGTCTCTCCACATCATTGTAGCGCCATTTTGGAGAATATCCGCTGAATGCAAGCAATGTACACTCTTCTGTGTCAGCCGCGACACAAGGATACGTTTTCTATGTGTATTTACGCTTTGATTTGAACGAAAACAGTGCATCCGTGCAGCTCGGCTGACACAGAAGAGCGTACGCTGCTTGCGTTATCCCTTTAAGGTAGTATAAGTTTAGGTATGGGGTCGGAATAAGGGATCTAGAATAAAGTCATGCAGAATAAGGCATTAATATGTGCTTTATAAGTACTAATAAACAGCCAATATGCTAGTAATATGCATGCTAATAAGCAACTAGTTAATAGTGAGAATAGAGCACCAAATCAGCATTTGAATAATTTCTGAAGGATCATGTGACACTGAAGACTGGAGTAATGGCTGCTGAACATTCAGCTGTGCCATCAAATCTTAAAATAGATTAAAATAGAAAACAGTTGTTTTAAATTGTAATAATGTTTCACAATATTACTGTTTTACTGTATTTTAAACAAATAAATGCAATAAATAAATCTTTCAAATACATAATATATACACACTCACACACATATAATGTATCAGTATCATATTAGCCATTACACACTCTTTTTACATATCGTTACTAGTTATGTCTCACAATGACCCAAAAAAGCTGTGAGAAGCTGCTAATTTGAAGAGCATAAGTTGCAGAATGAGTTTTCATCAGCTCTCTTAGACACTCTGAAAGTAAAGACAGATAGCTCTAAAGTTTTTACATGGCTACACAGTGGAGACTCGCTTGCCTAGTAACTGATGTTTTCTTTTATTACTTTTCAGTTTTGGGCAATACAAGTGAGATCATGTTCTAAAAATCTGCAGTAAAGCAACAGATGCTTATCTGTCCACTTGTTTGACTGTCTTTAGTATTGTAAGACTTTGTGGTACAGTAAAGACCGTAAAACAGGCACGGTTGAGGTACAGCACAGATCCAGCATGCAACAGTTTTACAGACATGTTATTTTGTTAGTTTTTAAGATGTCAGACGGTTGTCTGACCCCTGCAGCTTTCGCTCGGTGCCTTGTGAGAATGTGGTGTCTGGGCCTTCTCCATCTGTCTGTCTCAATTGCTCTACGTTTACTGTCTCACACATCCCTCTCTCTCTCTGTCTTTTCTCCCACTGCCTTCTCTCTATCTGTCTTGCCTCTTTCCCGGTCTTTGTTAGTCTGTCTCGCTTTCTTACTGTTTTGCATGTTTGTTCAGTGTCATTGAGCCTTCATCAGGAGTTCCCATATAAATGACACTCCATCTTTGCACTGCAACAAATTACAGCAAGTACAGAGCCCAGGTGGAGAGGATGGTGAAACGTGCCTGAAATGTTTCTGTACAATTTTTCCCCCATTAAAGACGTTAAAGGTGCAATAGGAGATCTTGGAAAATGCTAACTTTAGCCTGATAGCACTGAAAGCGAACGTCCCACCCTCCCTGCAATCGCCATCCAAAGCCACGCCCCCTGAACGCATTTATGCTCACAGACCAGAGACAACATTACTACAATAGACTACATCAGGTTCCCAATTCCAGCCCATGTTCCGAAGTGAAGTAAACTTCAACGGATTTCCCCTGCTCAGGGAGTAGGGAGCAATGAACTCTGTGTAGGGATCATATCGATCGGAACACAAGGTATGCAGATACATACGTTGACAGGCAGGTAGGAAAGCATATTAAAACGCTCGGACCGAGATTGGACAAACATTTCTTGATCCTACGCCTTCCACAGAATATATAAATACAGACAAATACATTTAGACCACTTAACTTAATGATTGCTATCGGGATGTGAAGAGACTTTCAACCAACATAACAAAAAATGTTTCTGAAGACAATCACCTATTGCACCTTTAAGAAAAACAGAATTGTACATTTGTCCTTTTGTCTGAGTTGCAAATATTTTTTTGCTTGAAACCAAAGTTTGTAATGTTGTGATTTATCTCATAGCTGGTTGGTTTGGTTCATGGCTTAAAACTCTTAAACAAAGACTTTTTAAAAAATCCCTATGGGAAAAATAGCATTAACCAGTAGCATCATCTGCTTCATGACTGGTGTTGTCCTTTATGGGTGTTTATGTCCGTTATGTCTGATGCACCCATTTGCCATTAGCGAATCTCACTGTTTCGCAACATGCATGTGTCTACATTTGTGCATTTATATCTGCAGGTGTTTGAGAGCTAGAGACAGTGTGAGTGAGTGTGTAAGGGTGTGTTTGTGGGAATCAGTACCCTCCGGATCTGAAATAGCACTGTGTGGAGGTGAGGGGGGAGGGGAGCTCTGAAGCACAAGCATGGAAATGTGCAGATCCTGTTACAGGATCATAATATCACTGAAAACTCTGCGCTCTGTGCTCCATCCTCTCCGCTGTACTTGCTCATGCCATCCTTTCTGCCGTATTCTCTCACCCCATCTCCACCAGTACACCCAGTGCCGAAGCTCCGGCGTCACACCCGGTCCCTCATGTGCCGTATGTGTTGTGTGTAGGATTGGAACAGAACGTACAGCCTGCTTACTTAGCGGCCCTGACATATTTCCAGACTCTGCTCTGACAACTCAGTCAGAGCTCTCCTCCCGAAAGGCCTCTGCCTTATTCTTTAAGCTAATTCCGCGTTACCTGGCACTGTGTTTCAGACACTTAGCTACCGGCTGGAGCCGCAACCAGGGACTAAGTTGCGCTTTTGAAGGCGTTCTTTAGAGGTGGGCTTCTGCCAGCCATTTTGTCAAACTCTATAAAGCCTGTCTTGCACCATAGACATTTGTTGATGCTGTGTTTTTTCCTCTCCTTGGAGAGTTTTCACCCAGGGTCATTGCTCAGCGCTGGTGCATTAGGGAGCAAAGAGACAGGTTGTCTGTTTATGAATGTCTCTTTGCGTGAGGGAACACTGAGTGCTACCCCAGCGCTTCTAACTTAGGAGAACTCAACATTCCCCTCTTGTTCCTCCTCTCTGGCTCCTCCTGTTGTCTCCCTGTGCTTAGTACGGTATATCCAGGTCAGGAGCCAAAGTACAGGTTGCCCAGTCACTCTGGTTAAAGGAAATTGCAACTGACCAGCATAAAATGAAAGTTGAGACGGAGCGCAAGTCAAACTGCACCTGTGTTGAGCTCGTCCGTCTGCACTCATCCGCGGTTGAGTATACTTTGAAAGCTGTGCGGACACGGCTGAGCGCGAGACGGAACGGAACGCGGAAAGTGAAGTATACCCGGGCCTTTATTGGCTCACTGACGCTGATGAGATTAACCCCTTAGGTATCGAAATTTGGTACCGAACGACGAAACGTTTTTCGATACCCGATGGTATCGAGGCAATTCGGTCAGTGCCTAAAAAGTATAGAACTCGATACCCAGCCCTAATAAAGAGTAAAAGAAATAAGAGAACCAAGAAGCCACAGTAGTGGTGAAGTTCTTCTCTCTTCTATATCTCTTTGGTTGTGTCTCATCATAGTTCTTAGTTCCCTATGATGCGAATCACTGTATCTTGAACACAAATTTGGACACTAGCAAGGGCCTTCGATCCTCTAACAAATACTGATGATTCTTTGATTTGATCACAAGATAGCACATTAAAAATAGCTGGTATTCATCAACAGCCTCACTGAATAGCATGCCATTGTGCATATCTGTTATAGCTACAACTATTATAAAATATGTGCTTGTCTGAAAAAAAAGATAATGTACTTAATGGAAAACACTAGAAAAAATAGTCCCCCCCCTTAAACTAATCACATTTTGTTGCTTTGCGGCCTGAAATGAAGACGGACACATTTTTTGTTTTATCCAGCTGTA
The DNA here is from genome assembly GCF_001515625.1 of Sinocyclocheilus rhinocerous. NCBI lineage: Eukaryota > Metazoa > Chordata > Actinopteri > Cypriniformes > Cyprinidae > Sinocyclocheilus > Sinocyclocheilus rhinocerous. The sequence continues at coordinate 998,433 of NW_015633185.1, read as the reverse complement.
TTTATAACATCCAAGTGAAAGATCTAACTCCAACATGTCAGAAAACAATAAAAAAACAGAATCACTAAGTTGGAAAAAGGATCACCCCCCTCCTAAAAATGACTAAAGCAACTCTGAAGCAGTTGCAGGAATTTATGACAACGAGTGGTCATTGTGTGCATGTGACAACAAGATCACAAATTCTCCACAAATCTGCTCCTTAAAGGTGACATATCATGAAAATCTGACTTTTCCAGGTTTTAAGTGCTATAATCAGGTCCCCGGTGCATCTACCTACCAAGGAAACGTGAAAAAGATTAACCCAGTACACACAGTGATTGAAGGAGAAAAAGGTGAATGTCCTTGCATGGCCTAGTCAGAACCCAGACTGAAACCCCATTGAAAATCTGTGGAATGACTTGAAGACTGCAGTCCACAAACGGTCACCATCAAATTTAACTGAACTTGAGCAGTTCTGCAAAGAAGAGTGGGCAAATAATACAAAGTCTGATGTGCAAAGTTAGTAGAGACAAATCTCAACTGACTAAAGGCTGCTATTAAAGCAAAAGGTGGTTCAACAAAATACTGACTCAAGGTGGTGATCCTTCTTCCAACTCAGTGATTCTGTTTTAAAAAAAAAAAATTCTGACATGTTGGTGTTATATCTTTCACTTGGATGTTGCTGGGTAAAACAAAAAATGTGTCCATCTTAATTTCAGGCTGCAAAGCATCAAAATGTGATTATTTTAAAGGGGGGTCATTCTTTTCAGTACCCACTGTATACTCATGCTTGCCCTTTTCCAGGATTGAATATAGTGAGCAGTCAATCTGTATTGGTTTTTATGATGCTTTTTTTTAGGGAGTGAATGTTTCAGTGCAGTGGAGTAATTCTGACAATGGAACTGGACCGGCCTAGAAACTCCCTTGCCAGTGCACTTTGTTTCTAGGGAGCAGAATGATACACACTTTGGCCTTTCGCACTTAAGATGAAAGTAAAATGATGGAGCGAAGCAGAAGCAGTCAGAAGCACAATCAGAAAGAATGCGTAGGGTGGGGTGGCAGTGGCATTTGAGTGTTGCAGACAGTCGTATCCACTCCTCAGCGTGAGTCACAAGGACGCGTTCAGCTGCCGTGGCATTCCTCTGTGTGGATTACTGTGGGAAACTTTATTTTCTAGACACTTTCTTGAAAGCTTCAGACAATGGCATACAGTTCTAGGGCCACTCTGGGTGAGTTTATAGCCAGAGCGAAAGACTAAATAGTTTGTGGTACTCCATGATTTTTGCCTGTTTTTTACAGTCACATTTGTGTCTGCCTCTTTGAATCACTCATAGATCTGAACACAAATTTGCAGTGACTTTTTAGATGCTTCGTGTATTTTTATAATTTGAGTCATTCTTAGACTCATTTTCTGTTATTCATCCTTCAGATAACCTCTCGAAAACAGCCTGAAATTGCATCCTCAACTGTAAAACTTTTTGGCAAAACTCTAGTCTAAAATTTTTATGGATGTTACCATTTCAATTTTAATATCTTAACTATCATTTGTGTTCATGTCTATGTCACTGTTTTATTTATTTATTTATTGAGTTATTTACCATTTCAATCTTGTTTTAGTGATCACCTCATGGCTTATAGTTTTAAATATATCTCTAGATATTCTTTAACTCAATTAAGCATGGACCGGTATGAGATTTTGACGGTATGATAACCTTAAAGGGGTCATATGATGCTGCTAAAAAGAACATTATTTTGTGTATTTGGTGTAATGAAATGTGTTTATGCAGTAAAACACATTATTTTCCACATACTGTACATTATTGTTTCTCCTCTATGCCCCGCCTTT
>NW_015633185.1:978400-996292 GCF_001515625.1 Sinocyclocheilus rhinocerous | reverse complement strand
AATTAGGCATGGGCCGGTATGAGATTTTGACTGTATGATAACCTTAAGCAAAAATATCACGGTTTCACGGTATCACGGTATTGTCGTTACAGCTCTATATGTGTTATTTTTAAATGACTGGGGGGAAAAAAACAAAAATTTTCCACTGAACACAATATATTTTATATACACAGAATACTATGAACAGTATAATTTGTTTATTTTTTCTTTGATTTGTTTCCTAAAAAGTAGAAAAATAAAGACTGACATCTTTATTTAACCTAAATCTGTAATTACAGTTATTTAATTTTAGTTATATAATTCATATACATATCATTTATATCATTTAGTTATATAATTTCATATACATCATTTGATTTAATAATAACCCAATTTGAAGCAAAAGAAGAATGTTCTGACTAGCTTTGTGAAATTATACTACATGCCTGAACGAAACAAACAGCAGAAGCTCTGAATGGGACGCAGATTCACTCTCTGGCAGCAGGAGGCGCTGATACAGCGTTTCCTTGGTTATCGCAGTAAACAAAGCAGAGCTGCGCTGAAACACTGCTTTAATGTGAACTATACAGAGACGAGATGAAAAGAAAATACCACGTAAACTTTACTGAAGACGGTCAGTTCCCCTCAGAAACACATTCATATAAACCACCAAATCAATATTGAGGGTTTTCTTCCAATAGTTTGTGCATCATGAACAGTGAGTGATCTGCCTGCTACAGTATTTTTCTCTGTGCGTCCGTCTTCAGCGTCTCTGGTCTGTGTTAACGGGCATTTACAGACTTCATATTTTCACATAAATTACATTTTGGAAAACGATTGCATTGCAACGCAGTTTGTGCAAGTCCAGAACAGAGACGAGTTGCAATAAGACAAAAAATGGCCGGTTGCCGATCGTACAGGGGAAGCTCCTTAAGTTCGGCCATCCTACACACACGTGACTGAGCACTCGCTCGCACCAACAGGAGGGTCCTGTTACTCTCTACACTGTACTCAACCTGAGGGATTCCTACACTTTCAGTCTTTGAGACATGAAAAACAGCGCATACCGCAGGAACGGTATGATGGGAAATATTAGCGGTTTTGAAACCGTGAAATTTTCTAATCGCGGTATACCTTGAAACCGGTAATCGGCCCATGCATAAACTCAATAATTCACTATGTCCCCCTCAACTAAATTAACTGAACTGGACGGCATATGATTGTAAATCTTGTTTATTTGTTCATAAACCCTCCATCTTTTGAATTATTTGTGTGCTCTGCATGTAAATGCCATGCTTTGGAATGCACATCCATCTCCGGCAGACGTAACCTGTTTTTCTCTCCAGCTAGTCGTTTATTGTTTTGGATTCATCGTCTCAGAAGCAGCTCAGGGAAAGAAGAGAAACATTACTTTCTTTAACTTTCCTCAGCCCATCTTCTCCCCCAAACTCCCTCTCTTTTTCTCGCTCTCTTTGTCAACTCTTTGGGTGGATTCCCAGCTGACTGTGTTTGTCATGGTAACAGGCAGCAAGGCAACAGGCCCAGCCACTAGCACTTCCTGAGTGAGAAGAGCTGCCTGACAGATCTGCGTCTGCGCAGTGTGTGTGTGTGTGTGTGTGTGTGTGTGTGTGTATGCAGGCAGGGCTAGGGTGCGTGAGGCTGTCAGCCTGTATTAGGTTCAAGCACACTGCAATGCTGCCTACCGCTACCGGGCTTCACTTTATGCTAATGAGGGGAGGCCTGAGGCCTCAGGAACGGGCTTCCTTCTCTTTCTGTCTCTCTCACTCACTCACTCCTTGCTGCTGTCTCTGTGCTTTCCTAGTGAGCTAGAGAGAAGACTGATCTGTTGTTTTAAATGACTCGTACATGTTTTACTTGATAAATAACCCACATTCTGACCTTAAAGTCATTGTGAAATCAAAATCGACTCTTTTTACTTTAATACTTATTCATGGTCTTTTTGTGAGTGATTCATTGGCACTCTTTATTCTAAAGGAAAAAAATATTGGTCTTCATAATCTTTCATGAAAATGTAATAACTTCTGAGACAGCTTTCTTTTTCGCTGACATCACCACGTCAGATGAACCATAGTCTGGTAAACACCATAATTACTGGTTGTACTGTCTTAAAGGGACAGTCTGTATTTTTTTCCTCATTAAAAAGTTTTACATGCAAGAAGTTAGTTTAAACATTTTTTTTTTTTAAATCATTTACACACAGGAGGTTGAAGAATTCAGTCATATCAGGAAATTCTATTAATCATCTTGTCACATGATCCTATTCTGAAGGATCATGTGACAATTCAGCTTTGTCATCACAGGAATGAATTACATTTTAAAATCTGTTAAAATACAAAATCGTAAGGAGCATAAGAGACTTCTTTCAAAAACATTAAAAATAATCTTACCGACCCCAAACTTTTGAACGTTAGCAAAGTGGTATTAAAGGATTAAAAAGAGTTGGCGAATACTGTTCTATACACACTAGATTATCAAAGAATGAATAAAATTTAATAATGTAGCTCAATTGGTATAGTATGGTGCAATATATTTCAAGGTTATGGCTTCAGTTTTCAGGAATCACGCATCCCGTATAATGTACGGTATAATTTGGATACAGTGAAAGTCGCTTTGGATAAAAGCGGCTACCAAATGAGTAAATTAGATTTAAATGACTACTTCAAAACATGACAGAAACCTTTCATCAAAGGATCTTTTTCTTAAATAGCTCCCACGTACATGCGAGTCACGCTAAGTTGTAAGCACAGTGAAAAGTTCCAGTGTACAACTTTCAGTTTTTCAGACCATCTGTCAATGGTGTCTCCACAACCCAAACCCTTAGACCCTTTTTTCCTCTCTCCATGCAGAGCAATGGTGAATTAGTGTACTGTAATATTACGGTGGCTCCTCATGTGATCTGTTTTAAATCTCGCAGCAGGAAACTAGTGCAACAGTAGATGAGAACACCGCTGCCTAACATTCAAAGCTCAGCATAGGTCACACACTCGCTCCTCCTCTCTGTACCCCTTTTCTACCAAACACTCAGCTGGATCTTATCTTCCTGCAGCCAGCATGTGTTTAAGCAGGGAGTGATCAGGGCTTTGCACTCGTGTGACACTTTCTTACCGTGAGTACTTACTGAAAGTCTGACACACATTTGCCTTCCTCCTCGCTGAAGCACGGCTCAGGAAGGAGTAGTGAGAGCTGTATTCCTGTAAATGCTCCTGTGGTAGCTGCTCATGCAGTACAGTTATTTCCAGCAGCACGTCTTTCCCCGTAACTCAAGGGTGAATTCTTGTGCTTAGATATTGTTGTCTATATGTCCTGTTCAAGATGCTGTGATTGCTTAAACATTGTATGTACATCTGAGTGTGTTCCCATATTGTTACCTTATCTGAGGCATTTTGGTCTCTTTGTGATGAATTCGCAGAGACTGTACTGACTCTCACCCCAGCGGCGGCACCGAATGCTAATATGACAACAGCTTGCAGGCCAATGTCATAGCAACCAAGCTTCAAGCCACAAATCTGTGTATCGAAACAATTTCTTGTATTTTTTAACCAAGTCTGTTTGGTCAGCTGGGTCATACCAACTGTTGTGCCTGTTTTGTTTGTATTTGTTATTCATCTATTGGTTATATAGTTTCAAACATGTTTTTATGAAAATGGCCTTTTATAAACACTATTACAAGACTTTTTAAATTATCTTATAAACATAAAATTGGTGTTTTTGTGAATCATCAAAATGTAGAGCCAACATTGAGTGATGATCCGGTCCTGTTTCCCCTTGCACTTTCTGTACTTTCCTGTCACCTTCTTCACTATGATTTCAAATAAAGGCGGAAAAGCCTAAAAAACTATTTTAATGTGCAGTTTCTGTGAACTAGCGGCTTCCTGCAGAATAACAAAAATAATCAAACAGGTTCCCCAAACACACCCCTAACTGCCATTAGTCAGGTAAACCACTAGGCACGCCCCCAAACTCACCTCATTGGTTGAGACAGTGCTACTATGTTGGACTGGTCAGAATTCTCAAACAAACAGAGCAACGTTTCGATAGTGTCACAGCTTTTATACTTTCCAGCAGATTTAATGCTTTCATCAAATTCACCTGGGAAACTTGTACAGAGTCAGGCATTTGTTACATGTCCCGCATTCAAGTAGGAGACATAACATGAAAGAAGCTTAAACAATACAAAAGAATTATATTGTGAACAATAAACCCATCTGAATTTGAAATTATGAAAAATATTAATTTGCTGTATTATTCGAAACAATTTCTTGTATTTTTTAACCAAGTCTGTTTGGTCAGCTGGGTCATACCAACTGTTGTGCCTGTTTTGTTTGTATTTGTTATTCATCTATTGGTTATATAGTTTCAAACATGTTTTTATGAAAATGGCCTTTTATAAACACTATTACAAGACTTTTTAAATTATCTTATAAACATAAAATTGGTGTTTTTGTGAATCATCAAAATGTAGAGCCAACATTGAGTGATGATCCGGTCCTGTTTCCCCTTGCACTTTCTGTACTTTCCTGTCACCTTCTTCACTATGATTTCAAATAAAGGCGGAAAAGCCTAAAAAACTATTTTAATGTGCAGTTTCTGTGAACTAGCGGCTTCCTGCAGAATAACAAAAATAATCAAACAGGTTCCCCAAACACACCCCTAACTGCCATTAGTCAGGTAAACCACTAGGCACGCCCCCAAACTCACCTCATTGGTTGAGACAGTGCTACTATGTTGGACTGGTCAGAATTCTCAAACAAACAGAGCAACGTTTCGATAGTGTCACAGCTTTTATACTTTCCAGCAGATTTAATGCTTTCATCAAATTCACCTGGGAAACTTGTACAGAGTCAGGCATTTGTTACATGTCCCGCATTCAAGTAGGAGACATAACATGAAAGAAGCCTAAACAATACAAAAGAATTATATTGTGAACAATAAACCCATCTGAATTTGAAATTATGAAAAATATTAATTTGCTGTATTATTTTGTCTATATTGTAAATCAGTGCTTCTGCCATGTTTCAAATGAATACTCCCATTCCAATGTAACAGTTCAGCAACTCATGTAGAATTCCTAGTTTCCCACTTGTAAATACAACTTCATTCATCGTGTTCAGAACTCATAATTTTACCATAGAAAGAATTACACACTTAGACCTTTAACATCTCAATTTCTCGAAATGTGTATATTTGACATTTTTACCATTAGTTATTTTTCTGTAGATCAAGAGATTTATATGGAACAAGTGTTGAGTCATAAGAGAGATAAACAGCAATTAGTAACGAGTGGCTGTGTGGCTAACACTCTCTCTGTCTCTCTTTACTTCCCAAGCAGATATATGTTGGGTAAAGGGGCAAAGCGGAAACTAGATGAGGATGAAGAGGGGCTGGAAGGCAAAGCGCTGGCGGCAGGGGCCGGAGCGATGGCCGACGGGCTCTCGAAGGTCTCCTACACCCTGCAGAGGCAGACCATCTTCAACATGTCTCTGATGAAGCTGTACAACCACCGGGCCCTCACCGAGCCCAGCTTGGAAAAGCGCGTACTCATCAACAACATGTTGAGGCGCATCCAGGACGAACTGAAGCAGGAGGGCAACCTGCGGCCGCTCTTCTTCCCCCCTTCCCCTCCACCCAACGACCCCGTCGATGAAGGTTTCCGTGAGGTGCAGCCTGCTTTCAGTGTGTTGTCCATGGTAGCTCCGCCACTGTCTCAGTCGCCGGCACTCTCCTCTCCGGTCCTTACATTGCCTTCGTCAGGGCTGTCAAACCCAGCGCCTTTGGAGGCCTGTCTCACCCCAGCTTCACTTTTAGAGGAGGACAGTGTCACGCTTTGCACATCACCCTCTCCACTCGCTCCTCCTCTTCCGCCAACTCTTCCCAGACTCCCTTCATCTGTGGCCAGAGACAGCTTCTCTTCTGCCCTGGATGAGATTGAGGAGCTCTGTCCTTCACCCTTACCTACAACTACATCAGCGCCTGGTGCTACCTCCCCTTCGTCCCTTACAGTGTCCCTCCAAATGCCGTTGTGTCCCCCCAGCTTAAACTCAGGGGCCTTGGACTCCAAAGACTGCAGTAAGCCCTGCAGCCCAAAGCTTGAAGGGCTGATCCCGCTGCCTGAAGAACGCTCTGTGGTCCCTAACGCACCAGAGACTCTCCCTCCTAACAGCGTGGACATGAGCACCTCACCCTCTGCCTCGTCCTCGGGGTTTCTGACAGACCTGGCCCTGGACGACATCCTCTTTGCAGACATTGACACCTCCATGTACGACTTTGACCCCTGCACCTCGTCCTCGGGTGCGGCCCCCACAAAACTGGCGCCCATGGTGACAGCGGACGAGCTCCTCAAGACTCTTTCGCCCTACGGCACTGCCGCTCCTGCTGTTGGCTCGAATCAGCCTTTCAAAATGGACCTCACCGAACTGGACCATATTATGGAGGTGCTTGTGGGATCATGACCAGGTTTGGAAGGGAACTGGGGAAGAAATGCAAAACCAATTAAAGAGTTTTTAAATATGAACCGAGAAAGAAACTGAAGAATCACTTTGTGAGTGTTTGGTGGCTTTTTGTACAGTTTTGTGTTTGTTTTGTTTTTAAAAACAAGAGAAATTGTCCATTTTAATGGTGATGTTGCCCAGTACTACTTTTCAACACTGTGCATGCACTGTGCTTGCCTTTCCCAAAAAAGAACATGAAGAAATCTTATGGAACACACTTTGGCTTCTGGCAGATCTGAGTGCCTTCATCATTTATGACCACTTGGTAAATTCCTGTTTGTTTGTCTTGACTCATTTTTCTCATCATCATTTCTAATCGAACAAGATGGATTATCAGAGGAGTAGCATCTCTCTTTCCCCTTCTCAGCATACAGGTGCAAGAATGTGCAACGGCAGCCTATATTCATATTTTTCTCTCATTTTCACAAAGCACAATTATTTTAAGAGAGCAACTTGGTTATTTTATGTTTTTTTTTTTCTATTCAGAGCTGTTTTATCACTTTTTAGTAATATTTAAAGTAGTCTGTTAAAATGTGGTAATTTATTATTTTTTTTTTTGTCTGCTTCCATTTTAACATTCATCAAAGGGATAGTCCACCATTTACTCACCCTCATGTCCTTCCAGACCTGTATAAGTTTCTTTCTTCTGTAGAACATAAGATATTTAAAAAATTTTTACATTTTTTGTCCATAATGAAAGTCAATGGGGTCCAATGTTGTTTTGCACCCTGTTTACCTTTCTTTAAAATAGCTTTTTATGTTTCACAGAAGAAATGAAGTCATACAGGTTTGGAACAACATGGTGAGCAAATGATGATAGGATTTTAATTTCGGGTGAACTACCCCTTTAAGCTTCATTCAGGAAAATTTATGGAATATGCTTTACTGCATTATTTTGTACATGGATGTGTGTAGTGGTCAGATATTTACAGTCAACCAAACAAATTTCTTGTGATCTGCCATAACGGCTCAGATTCCATGTGTTTACATCTCAGCTGGCAATAAGTGAAAATTTGTTCTGATGCACATTGTTTTACAGATGCATTTCTTTGATAAGGCCAATGCTAAAACCCTTTATGCTACAAATAATGTATGCAATCAATGCTTTTCTGATCAGTAATAAGCAAACTGTCAACTTTTCTCAGCCATTTTTATCTGTGTCAAGGCATTGTCTTAACTTCCCTTTTTTGGCCTTTGTTTTGGCTTTATATCATCACTCAGTGAGTGGCTGGTTCAGTTTTAATGCTACACTAATGCACAACAAGAGGGTCTATGCATGTCTGTTCATGCAAAAGGAGGCAAAACTGTACCGGACCAGCAAGTTTATGGTTGCTATTCAGTTCGTTTTCAACCATTTCCATCATCATCATCTGTTTGCCAAACATTTCTTTCATATACATCTCTCACCAGTACAACGGTACATTTCTGTTAACATACTAATGCATGCAGGATTATAGCTCATAATTGTACAGATGTCAGATGATTTTTGTATGGTTTGGTCTTATTTTATTTTATTTATACCATTGTTTGTTTGAGTTTTATTAATGGTATCTGTTCGTGTTCCAGTCAGACTCTCTCTGTGTTGCCCTGCTGGGGTTTAGTGTCGTTTGGCCAGTAGAAATGGTCACATGACATTTAGGTGGAGTTCATTTGGCGGAGTTTAGTTATGAACAGGTATGATGGGAGAGTATTCTGCATGTATGTGCAATAGACAGCACAGTATAAACCACTGATGTTGATCAGATTAGGTTTGGAAGGATTATTTTATGTGCACCTGACATGAAAGGAAAGGGACCATTTATCATATCAGCTGTATTAGTTTCACATGGTGTTTGTCACACTAAACTAGCTTACAGTAAAAATGTTAGATATACATACCGACAAAAACTGTGCATAATATGCCTTCCTGGTGAGAATCAATTAAAAAAAGTAGAGTGCAATGTCAGAGAGGGAAGAAAGCGTTTATTTTTAAATGAAATCGTATTTATCATACAAGTGTGACCATTAATAATCTGGGATTTGAACTTCCTGTCACAGAGACCGAAGATAGAGGTGACCATTTAGATTTGTTACCACCCAGAGTTCAAAAGAGAGATTGTCTGAGAATTGAAAACATGAGTGAATGAGAGCCGAGCGGACAAATCTATGGAATCAAAACTATGATTAATATTACTTATAGGATTTTGGATTTGGAGTGCTTGTTTTGTTTTAAGCTATTTATTTTTGTTTCCTGTGTAAATATATTTATTTTTGTTAAGCTAACATCCAGATTGTAATTTGTACAGAATATGAGATAGGGAATGTATTATGCTTATGGGAATGTATCACTGCTTATTATTTGGGGTGCAAGCCATTTTTCGTCTTGTTTAATAATGCATTATTTTGGGTCTGTTTAGTTTCTTGTATTATAATTTGGGGTGGTGTTTGTGCTAGTTGTCAAGGTCAGCACTCCCTGCCCCTATTTAATTATAAGTATTTAATGTTTTATATATTTCAGATTGTGTGCTAGGGCAAGGTTTGTGAAGCAATACTTTATTCTCTACAAACGTCAGAATTTCAATCTTCCAAAGCCTGTTTCTGGGAAAATCTTTTTGATAACCCTCAATGCCAAATGTAAAAAAAAAAAAAGAAAGACAGCATGATTTCTGATGATATTGGTTGTTGTTTTTTAATGGTATCTCACTGTCCTGTGGATCAGGCCACACATTCTGGGAAGGTTAAAGTGGTTTCAGGATAGTGACCACTGGGATTATTCGTGTGTGTGTATGAGAAAGAGAGAGAAAACATGTGGTGGAGGGTTTTCTGCTCATTAAGAAAGGCTGTATCTTCAGGCCTTGGAGCTGTGCCTTTTTCTATGCAATATTACAAACATATTCATTTGAGAAAAATAACCCATCAACTGATGATCACTGTATTTGCATCAAGGTGTGGACTGTAGAATATATCAAATATGGACATGTGTCTATGAATTTGAAACGGTCTTTTCTAGTTTTATATCATACAATAAATGGATAAAAATTACACTCTGTGTTTGTTTTCTTCATCACACTAAAGCATGCCACTATTAAAGATTATATAGTGAGTGCATACACTTAAAAATTATGGTTCTTTATTCGGATCTGTGGTTCCATGAAGAACCTTTAACATCCATGGAACCTTTCCATTGCACAAAATGATTCTTCATATAGTAAAAGGTTCTTCGGACTGCTAAAATTTCTTCACACTAAGAAAAAAATGGTTCTTTTAAGAACTGTTCCATAAAGGTTGTTTAGAGAACCTAAAATGGTTCTTTTACCACAAATAAACAGGTAAGGGTGTATAATTCAGCTGCCCTGTATGAAACAGACATTTCTCCGCATCAACAGTTGCCTTCATTTTGCACCTATGACTCATGAGCTGGTAGCAGGAGTCTATTTCCAGTATTGGCTACAATGTGTAGCAGGGACAGTTTTAACACGTGGCAGTGTCTGTGTAAATTGTAGGGGGATGGCCGGCTCAAAACATGGCCCAACTGATCTCAGGTCAGCAAGAATGTTTTTTCCCCAGTGGATCATGTTGCTTTTTATGAGAGTGGTGAGTCAGTGTATGAGCTGTAGGATCATTCACGCTGACCATCTCACTTTTACTATGTTTTTCTTTCCTTTATCTAAAACAACTCTAGTTGTTTTTCTTTAACCTTTCAGTTCAGCTCTATGCGAACACTATTTTAATCCTGCGCTGTCATAAAAGGCTTGTTTTCATTTTCCGGCCCTTTATAGTCAAGCTTCTTAACAAGTTTCATGTTTCATGTGCAGATAGTGGGTGAATTGAAATATTTGCCTTCTCATACTGTATTGTTTCCAGTAAGCGTTATGGGGCCTGTGTCATAAAGCTGACTAATTTGCTGTGGTTAGTATCCGTCCTTTCCCTTCAACGTTCTTTGTTGGCCCACTTTTATCCACATGAAGAAACGGGTCAAACCGAAGAAAAAAAAAGAATGTATGTTTCCTTACTGCAGCTCACTGTAATGCATGACTGGAAGGTACTGCAATGTTTGCAGTTTTATTAACTTCAGTCATTTACAGGTATGTCAGAAAACCCAAACACGCTAAATGACTGACAGGCAGAGTGCACCTCAAAGTCTTCATATACTAAAAAGTAGTATTTTTTAAAATAATTTTTTTTTTTTGACAGATTTGATTTTTCAGCAGTCAGATTGTATGTATTAATTTATTAGTGTTTACATAGACAGGTATATTCCTCTAACTTTTTAACCTCTTGACCTCTGACTCCAGTAACACGCACTTTTCAGCATCCAGTCATTGATGAATAAAAAATTACATTCAGCATTTACCACTTGAATATCCTGTTTTATTCGCAAATATATCCGATTAAAAAGTCATTGTGAAGTTTCACATTAACTTTAATGATTATAATTTCATTTTATATTTCATTTTGAGAAGGTATATATAAAAGGACCCTAAGGTATAAAAGTTAATCTTTGTATCGTATTTATCCCTAAATAGTACATATTAGTGCTTTAAAAGTACATCTTAGTACCTTTTGAAAAGGTACTGCCCCAGTGACACTTTTGACATTCCCCTAAATTCGTCTGAAACAACATGCGGTTGAGTTAATGATGACAGAATATTTATTTTGAGTGAACTATGCCTTTAAATTGAACGAGAGGGAGAAAGTAAACTGCCCATGCAGCTGCATTTCTAATTTGATTCTGCTCAGTTCACAGGCCATGAAGTAGACAGTCTTCCTTGTTTCTGTGGAGGCAGAGAGAGAAAGAGAGAGAAGAAAGAAGAAAGAAGAAAGAAGAAGAAAGAAGAAGAAAGCCTGCAAAAGCCTTGCTCTCCCCCTCCCTCTCCTCCCCTTCTCCCTGTCAGGTTGGCTTTGTGCAAATATCTGAATGATCTTGTTCTGCTGTGACCACGGAGGGAAAGAAGCCACACCTACTCTCCGCCAACCTCAAGCCCAGCTTTTTAGTAATATTTAAAGTAGTCTGTTAAAATGTGGTAATTTATTATTTTTTTTTTTGTCTGCTTCCATTTTAACATTCATCAAAGGGATAGTCCACCATTTACTCACCCTCATGTCCTTCCAGACCTGTATAAGTTTCTTTCTTCTGTAGAACATAAGATATTTAAAAAATTTTTACATTTTTTGTCCATAATGAAAGTCAATGGGGTCCAATGTTGTTTTGCACCCTGTTTACCTTTCTTTAAAATAGCTTTTTATGTTTCACAGAAGAAATGAAGTCATACAGGTTTGGAACAACATGGTGAGCAAATGATGATAGGATTTTAATTTCGGGTGAACTACCCCTTTAAGCTTCATTCAGGAAAATTTATGGAATATGCTTTACTGCATTATTTTGTACATGGATGTGTGTAGTGGTCAGATATTTACAGTCAACCAACCGAATTTCTTGTGATCTGCCATGACGGCTCAGATTCCATGTGTTTACATCTCAGCTGGCAATAAGTGAACATTTGTTCTGATGCACATTGTTTTACAGATACATTTCTTTGATAAGCCAATGCTAAAACCCCTTTATGCTACAAATAATGTATGCAATCAATGCTTTTCTGATCAGTAATAAGCAAACTGTCAACTTTTCTCAGCCATTTTTATCTGTGTCAAGGCATTGTCTTAACTTCCCTTTTTTGGCCTTTGTTTTGGCTTTATATCATCACTCAGTGAGTGGCTGGTTCAGTTTTAATGCTACACTAATGCACAACAAGAGGGTCTATGCATGTCTGTTCATGCAAAAGGAGGCAAAACTGTACCGGACCAGCAAGTTTATGGTTGCTATTCAGTTCGTTTTCAACCATTTCCATCATCATCATCTGTTTGCCAAACATTTCTTTCATATACATCTCTCACCAGTACAACGGTACATTTCTGTTAACATACTAATGCATGCAGGATTATAGCTCATAATTGTACAGATGTCAGATGATTTTTGTATGGTTTGGTCTTATTTTATTTTATTTATACCATTGTTTGTTTGAGTTTTATTAATGGTATCTGTTCGTGTTCCAGTCAGACTCTCTCTGTGTTGCCCTGCTGGGGTTTAGTGTCGTTTGGCCAGTAGAAATGGTCACATGACATTTAGGTGGAGTTCATTTGGCGGAGTTTAGTTATGAACAGGTATGATGGGAGAGTATTCTGCATGTATGTGCAATAGACAGCACAGTATAAACCACTGATGTTGATCAGATTAGGTTTGGAAGGATTATTTTATGTGCACCTGACATGAAAGGAAAGGGACCATTTATCATATCAGCTGTATTAGTTTCACATGGTGTTTGTCACACTAAACTAGCTTACAGTAAAAATGTTAGATATACATACCGACAAAAACTGTGCATAATATGCCTTCCTGGTGAGAATCAATTAAAAAAAGTAGAGTGCAATGTCAGAGAGGGAAGAAAGCGTTTATTTTTAAATGAAATCGTATTTATCATACAAGTGTGACCATTAATAATCTGGGATTTGAACTTCCTGTCACAGAGACCGAAGATAGAGGTGACAATTTAGATTTGTTACCACCCAGAGTTCAAAAGAGAGATTGTCTGAGAATTGAAAACATGAGTGAATGAGAGCCGAGTGGACAAATCTATGGAATCAAAACTATGATTAATATTACTTATAGGATTTTGGATTTGGAGTGCTTGTTTTGTTTTAAGCTATTTATTTTTGTTTCCTGTGTAAATATATTTATTTTTGTTAAGCTAACATCCAGATTGTAATTTGTACAGAATATGAGATAGGGAATGTATTATGCTTATGGGAATGTATCACTGCTTATTATTTGGGGTGCAAGCCATTTTTCGTCTTGTTTAATAATGCATTATTTTGGGTCTGTTTAGTTTCTTGTATTATAATTTGGGGTGGTGTTTGTGCTAGTTGTCAAGGTCAACACTCCCTGCCCCTATTTAATTATAAGTATTTAATGTTTTATATATTTCAGATTGTGTGCTAGGGCAAGGTTTGTGAAGCAATACTTTATTCTCTACAAACGTCAGAATTTCAATCTTCCAAAGCCTGTTTCTGGGAAAATCTTTTTGATAACCCTCAATGCCAAATGTAAAAAAAAAAAAAGAAAGACAGCATGATTTCTGATGATATTGGTTGTTGTTTTTTAATGGTATCTCACTGTCCTGTGGATCAGGCCACACATTCTGGGAAGGTTAAAGTGGTTTCAGGATAGTGACCACTGGGATTATTCGTGTGTGTGTATGAGAAAGAGAGAGAAAACATGTGGTGGAGGGTTTTCTGCTCATTAAGAAAGGCTGTATCTTCAGGCCTTGGAGCTGTGCCTTTTTCTATGCAATATTACAAACATATTCATTTGAGAAAAATAACCCATCAACTGATGATCACTGTATTTGCATCAAGGTGTGGACTGTAGAATATATCAAATATGGACATGTGTCTATGAATTTGAAACGGTCTTTTCTAGTTTTATATCATACAATAAATGGATAAAAATTACATTCTTCGTTTGTTTTCTTCATTTTCCATCACTAAAGCATGCCACTATTAAAGAAGTATAGTGAGTGCATACACTTAAAAATTATGGTTCTTTATTCGGATCTGTGGTTCCATGAAGAACCTTTAACATCCATGGAACCTTTCCATTGCACAAAATGATTCTTCATATAGTAAAAGGTTCTTCGGACTGCTAAAATTTCTTCACACTAAGAAAAAAATGGTTCTTTTAAGAACTGTTCCATAAAGGTTGTTTAGAGAACCTAAAATGGTTCTTTTACCACAAATAAACAGGTAAGGGTGTATAATTCAGCTGCCCTGTATGAAACAGACATTTCTCCGCATCAACAGTTGCCTTCATTTTGCACCTATGACTCATGAGCTGGTAGCAGGAGTCTATTTCCAGTATTGGCTACAATGTGTAGCAGGGACAGTTTTAACACGTGGCAGTGTCTGTGTAAATTGTAGGGGGATGGCCGGCTCAAAACATGGCCCAACTGATCTCAGGTCAGCAAGAATGTTTTTTCCCCAGTGGATCATGTTGCTTTTTATGAGAGTGGTGAGTCAGTGTATGAGCTGTAGGATCATTCACGCTGACCATCTCACTTTTACTATGTTTTTCTTTCCTTTATCTAAAACAACTCTAGTTGTTTCTCTCCAACCTTTCATTTCAGCTCTATGCGGACACAACCTTAATCCTGCACTGTCATAAAGGGCTTGTTTTCACTTTCCGGCCCTTTATAGTCAAGCTTCTTAAGAAGTTTCATGTTTCATGTGCAGATAGTGGGTGAATTGAAATATTTGCCTTCTCATACTGTATTGTTTCCAGTAAGTGTTATGGGTCCTGTGTCATAAAGCTGACTAATTTGCTGTGGTTAGTATCCGTCCTTTGCCTTCAACATTCATTGTTGGCCCACTTTTATCCACATGAAGAAATGGGTCAAATCAAAGAAAGAAAAAGAATGTACATTTCCTAACTGCAGCTCACTGTAATGCATGACTGGAAGGTGCTGCAATGTTTGCAGTTTTGTTAACTTCAGTCATTTACAGATACAGTATGTCTGAAAACCCAAACACTCAAAATGACTGACAGGCAGAGTGCACCTCAAAGTCTTCATATACTAAAAAGTATTTTTTGTTTTTAAATATTTTTTAACTAATATTTTTTTGACAGATTTGATTTGATTTCTCAGCAGTCAGATTTTATGTATTAATTAATTTATTAGTGTTTACATAGACAGGTATATTCCTCTAACTTTTTAACCTCTAAGTGACTCAATTCTAGTAACACTCACTTTTCAGGATCCATTCATTGATGGATAAAAGTTCCATCCTACATTTTCCACTTGAATATCCTGTTTTGCTCACAAATATGTCAGATTAAAAAAGTAAATACATTTAAAAAATGTTGTCGTGAAGTTTCACAATAACTTTAATGCTTCTAATTTTGTTTTATATTTAATTTTGAGGAGGTGGGGTGTCTTCAAGCCTCTTCACTTGCTCCAATAGTCCCAGGCCAAGAATAATCAATGGGCAAAAATACACCAGAGTGATTTTTCATTCTTTTTCGTGACACAGTTGACACACCTGTCTGATGGGCCAGTATCATGACAAACCAGGTCCTACCTCCATCAACTATCAGTTATACCAAGTACACACAAACAACATTCATTTAAAATATGTATTTAATTGCTTAATATACACTTTCTGAAAAAAGGTACAAAGCTATCACTGGAGCGGTACCCTAAGATACAAAAGTTAATCTTTGTATCTTATTTATCCCTAAATAGTACATATTAGTGCTTTAAAAGTACATATTAGTATAATTTTGAAAAGGTAATGCCCCAGTAACACTTTTGTACTTTTTTCTGAGTGTGTAGTGCATAATAAAACAAACTTGACATAATGTAATTTATTTCACTTGATAAACTGTCAATTAATAACAATAATAAACAAATACGTTTTATAACTGAATTATCTGGACCCTTAACACTTAAATTAACACATCCAAATGTGTATAGTGTAAGCAAAGCTATAAAGCTAATCAGTATCTGTGTGCTATGCTAGTACATAAGCTAAATAAAACACACATCAATGGTCATTATAACATAGTTCAAGAAACATATATCATAATTAGGTTTTGTAGAATTGTAATCAGGCACTAAAAAAGGGAATCCATTAAAGTTCTTTCAGCCAATAGGATCACTTGGGGTCCTAAAGGAGATTATTTTTATTGTGAGTATTCGGCTTATCATTATTGCTGATCACTGTTGTTGTGCTATGATATTGTATTATTTTCCATTATATAATCAGAGGGGTATAGAAAAGTTTATGAAAGTGTCACTCCATAATACAATAGCAAAATATATAAATATGTATAGTATTTTTATGTTACATTAATCAGTATTTAGCACACCTTCCTAAGGAAAGGATATGGACCAAAAGACATTGCAATTACTAAATGATATTTAGACAGACTTAAAGAAGTTCCAGATCTATACATGTGCTCTTATTATTTCAGTTATTTTGCTTTTAATGTAAATAAACATGTGCAAACAATATACTTGCTCTTGTGAATTTATTTTGATGTTAATTACATTGTGCGAGCTGTCTCTTTAATACCGCGTGGTTTATATACATGTTGCTGCTGATTGGGCTGACATGTTTGACACACCCACCAAACAAGAGAAAACGCATCTCAAACCCCGTTGCACACCGTTGCACACCGTTTCCAGGAAACATGTCATTCAAACCGGAAACCATAGCAAAACGGTGCACACCGGTTTGAGCTTGAACTTGCCCCAGATTTATGCTAGGTACACATTAAAAGATTTTTAAAAAAATCTTATAAGATTTTCAAAATGTGAGAGACCACAAACATAAGGACAAAAAATCCTAAATTTAACCGTTTTGCTCCTGTAGTGTGTGGTGTGCTGCGATGTGGCAAAGACAGCACACCACACACCAACAGATTTTCAACCAAAGTCCCGACTGTGAACACAGGAAATCTCGCAAAATCTCGAGACTTGAGAAAACCATGGCAGACAAATGCAGGAAAACAAAGAAGTGCAGTATCATGAGATTTCTTAAGAATTGTGGAATAATGAACAGAATATAAGATTTAGGTGAGAAACGGTACATTCTCTTCACACACCATCACAGTAGGTGGCGGTATGCAACTATGAAGTTGGTTCGCAACCCGCCATAAAACCAAAAGAAAAAGAAGAAGAACATGGCGGACGACATGCAGCGATGACTGCTTTTGTTATGCTTCTGTCTTCTGTCAGCTCGCTTTCTGATTGATTATTGTTTCGTTTCACTTCATAATCTACAGATCGTATGCGTGTTTGTCCTCGGGGTTCCCCCCACACATCAGGATTTCTGATCGTAAATATTCAACATGTTGCAAAATATTTCTAAATATCCATATTCAAAACGTAATAATCACTTTAATGTAGCTTGCGCCAGCAGTTGTACACAGAAGCAGCTCCGGGAGCATGAAGTATGAGGTCAGCGTTGCGCATGCGCTGGTGAGTCTCGTGAAAACCAACGTTTGTTTGCAGGATCAAAGGAAGCAAAGTTTCCTTAATTTAGCAAAGGAAAACCAGTCTCCTCTTGGCTTATATCGAAATCCTCTGACATTCTTCTTTACAAATCCTTGTTTTGTACTTCTAATTCCTGACCGTTGTTTTGTTTTGATCTCTCCGCTGCGTTTCCGCGTGCATCACTTCTGAGCGGCGCATGCGCAAAGCTGATCTCATACGTCATTCCCCCAGAACTGCTTCCGTTTACAACAGTGAGCGCAAGCTAGATTCAAGTGATTATTACGTTTTGAATATGGATATTTTTCTTACAAAAACGCATCGATTAGCTACAGGAGGCCTTTGTTCACCCCCCGGAGCCGTGTGAGACACTTTTT
>NW_015633185.1:950881-977856 GCF_001515625.1 Sinocyclocheilus rhinocerous | reverse complement strand
AATTGATATAATAATTTATTGATAATAATTGTTTAAATTAATATAATAATTAATACTTTTGACTCATCTATTTTCTTAAAAATGGTTTTAAAAAACTTTTTGTTTTGTGAAAACTTGTATCTAAACTGTAAGTTATGCGTTTTACAGTAATTTTACAGTTTAATATCAAATTAGAAAACATTATTATAAGCTAACCATTGTGAATTGGGCTAAAGTAAGGCGATAGTTTCGAACACTGGCTGGTTATGTACTTGCTCAAATATTGATTTCGGATCATTTTTAACCAAAAAAAGTTACGGACTGCAGCTTTAATAATGACAAAATATTTATTTTTGAGTGAACTATCCCTTTAAATTGAATGAGAGGTAGAAAGTAACCTGCCCAAACAGCTGCATTTCTAATTTAATTCTGCTCAGTTCACAGGCCATGAGGCAGACAGTCTTCCTTGTTTCTGTGGAGGCATAGAGAGAAAGAGAGAGAAGAAAGAAGAAGAATGAGAAAGACTGCAAGAGCCTTGCTCTCCCCTCCCTCTCCTCCCCTTCTCCCTGTCAGGTTGGCTTTGTGCAAATATCTGAATGATCTTGTTCTGCTGTGGGAGGGAAAGAAGCCACACCTACAAGCCCAGCTCAGCAGGCACACAATTTTACAGTAATTTTACAGTTTAATATGGTACTATAGACATTGCCCTAACCTGCTTATATGGTATTAATTTTATTTGTGCAGGTCTTAAAAAGGTCTTAAATTTCAGCTTAAAAATCATGCAGAAACCCTGTGATAAGATAATCTTTAGAACCACCAAGATAATTGGGACATTACCTAGGATTGTTGGAAAGGGGAGAAATTGGCCCAAAATCAGTCCAATTAGCTTGTGGTGTGTACCCAGCATTAGAGGGAGCATACGATTTGTCAGCTATAGGTCAAAATAATCCAGATTATTTTACTGTGAGCTTTGATTAACTGTGTACTCCTACTACTCATTCTCTTTTACTGTATAGAAAAAGAGCAGCTTGGACATTCCCCTAAATTCATCTGAAACAACATGCTGTCGGACAAAATATTTATTTTTGAGTGAACTATCCCTTTAAATTGAATGAGAGGTAGAAAGTAACCTGCCCAAACAGCTGCATTTCTAATTTAATTCTGCTCAGTTCACAGGCCATGAGGCAGACAGTCTTCCTTGTTTCTGTGGAGGCATAGAGAGAAAGAGAGAGAAGAAAGAAGAAGAATGAGAAAGACTGCAAGAGCCTTGCTCTCCCCTCCCTCTCCTCCCCTTCTCCCTGTCAGGTTGGCTTTGTGCAAATATCTGAATGATCTTGTTCTGCTGTGGGAGGGAAAGAAGCCACACCTACAAGCCCAGCTCAGCAGGCACACAAGCAGTTGCACGTTTATGTAACACACACACACACACACACACATACACCAGCCCATAGCTGCCCCCTCTGGCTGGAATTTGAATCGTGCACTACAGCGGCATCTTCACCCCTCCTCTGAAGAATAGATGGTAATGCTTTATTTACAGTGTCCATGTTACAGATATTACATGTTACTGTACTTGATTACATATAGTTATGGTTAAATAAATTAATCATTATTATTCAATAAATATACATACATTCATCTGTTTGCAGAATCTGGACTGTCTGATATAGATCATAAATCATAAAGGAAGAATTTCAACACGGAGAGATATTCATTGGCTTAATGTCTGACATTCAAGAAAAAATGTCAAATTAAATTTCAGTTTTCAGGAGAGCAATTATTTAAACAATTTACACTAAATAATACACTGTTGTCTTTTTCAAAGATGTCTTTTGTACCATTATAAAACTATTGTGAGGACTGAAAGTAAGGCTGAAAGTAATGTTTAACAATATAATAATAGTAAACATTTGAAATACAAAGAGGATACATGTTTTACATGTTTGAATACTGATACATTAAGCATAGATTGAAAGTTGACCAAATTACTTGGAGTTAGCCAAAGAACTTTCCCAATTTGCCATAATTTAAAATGCATTAGCTGCAAAAGACTTATACATCATCTACATTACATACCAAAAGCAACAGTAATCATCATAACCATTACGTCAGGCGAAACAATTATTGTCAATAAAAGAGCAGTATTTAATAGAGCCAAACTTCTAATGTATTTTGCACCACCAATC
The DNA here is from genome assembly GCF_001515625.1 of Sinocyclocheilus rhinocerous. NCBI lineage: Eukaryota > Metazoa > Chordata > Actinopteri > Cypriniformes > Cyprinidae > Sinocyclocheilus > Sinocyclocheilus rhinocerous. The sequence goes on along the minus strand of NW_015633185.1, from coordinate 975,691 downwards.
AATACATTACATTATGCATGTTATCAGTATGTATGTTCCTGGGCAAAAACACTACAGCATTGGCATTGTTATCACCATGCTCTGGCTGAGCAGTAGGGGAATTTTAAACTATCTCTTTTAAGTCCCCATGCTTCCTCAAGCATAGCAAATAATTTTTTTTAAATGTAAAGGCTTATGGGTATTCCCCCATTGTGGGATCCTTCAAAACAAGGACCATCCAATCATGCAATAACCACGTTATTTGTTTGTTTGTTTGTTTATAAAGTAATTTATCATGTTACAACATGCATTGCTTTCCTTTTAAAATTCTGAATTTGTATTTTATTTTTTAATGCCAAAATACACTGTTAATATTGAATTTACGGTTAAAAAAGCTTGCAATTTGTTGCCCTGTAGAATTAAGTAAATTCAATAAAATTATTCATTATGATTTAGCCATAATAAATAATATTTTTGACTTGATAAATGTAAAATGTAATAAATTAATAAAATCTATTTTAAATATTTTTTAAAGTGACCTGAAACACAAACAAGGACTGTGAATTAAAACAATGGTGGATAATGTAAGATTTAAAGGCAGCAGACATACAGACCCCACAGAAGCTTAGAAGTTTCACTAGAATGAAAGTTTGCCATATAACAGTGAGCTTATGCCGGGTTACATTTGTATCAAAGGTCATGGAGAGTTAATTATTATGAAGGACGCTGAGCCCTAAAGGATGGAGCCAAGACTGTCAGACTTGCTGGATTTTTAAACCTGTTGCATAACAGGGGATTCGCTGTCAGACACTTCATTCAGATCAATGCAGTTTTATATGGTGTGTTGCTGTGAATGTGTTTGCAATGTTTTTGGCAGTCATGTGATTGTACATTAATTCGTTTGATCTTGTATTTGTGACCGTGTGTGTGTGTGTTGAGGGGAAAGGCCCCGAGTGAGGAGCCAGAACAGGAAGTAAGAAACAGACCACACACAGCTGCTACATGGAGAGAGTGGGTGTGAGGAAGTGTGTGGGAGCTTGACATTCACAAAAACACACAATAAGCCATATTCAGTGAGGGAGTGAGACAGAGAAAAAGAAACAGATTGCAATATATTGATATGGGGGAAGCAGACTGAAAAAAAGATCTTGAATATGACATCCTAAATTCTAAGTTTATTACAGCTGTTCACCGGATGTTTATTCCATTAATGCCCGGGAACACTTCCAACAGCATTTTCAACATTAGTCATATTAGCAGGTGATGGTTAATGTCAGTTAGAGGATCATACATTGGTGTCATGTGTGGCAGGTGGGTGAGGTGTCCAGCAGGCCCAAGCGGGCACGATCAGAGCATGGCGGGCAGTGCCAGGTCTGTCTGTGGTGCTTTCCGCCGGAGCAGATGAGGAGAATGGAGCCGTGGGAGAGCAGTGCAGAGTGACTGCAGCATTAACCTAATTACAGTCTGGCCCTGCTAAATAAACACTTATTAAATTTGCATGCTCAAATACACTTCTGGACAGTGCAGGTCACAGTGCATGCAGCCTTTTGCTGTCACCCAAAAGTCCACACTTTGTTAAAGAATATTCATTAGTTTTAAAAGGATATGATGTAATGACCCTACTCAAAATAAAATAAAAAGATATATATAAAATAAAAATAAAAATTTAAAAAATAACAAATTTAAAATGACATTTGTCCAAGGTGTTTCCCTCTACAATCCAAAATGCTTGGATAGGATCCAGCATACCATGACTCTGCAAAGTGGTTTGGAAATAAAATTAAAAATAAAATAAATAAATAAAATTCATGTATTTTAGAAGATATAAAATAATAATTTACTTATTTATTTAGATGCAGGGCCAATGGGAAGTGGAATTCTTATATAAGTTATTATCTTTAAAGTTAGTTATTTAAGCACCACACAACCACTCTGACCAAAACCGCAAGCTCTCATTTAGGTGGTTAACTGCACAGTTAACAGTTTGTACAAAGGGTTTGGTTTAGTTGGACCTTTAGCCTCTGCTGGTAGATGCAGTAACTACACCAACTGCTTCTGAAAAGCATCTTTCTCCATTGACAGCCGTTCAAAATTAGCCATGTTCTGACTTTACGTACTAAACACTTCACAAGACGTTGATTGAGGTACTAGAGTTGTGTGGATTATTGTGATGTTTTATCAACAGTTTGGACTCATTATGACGGCACCCATTTACTGCAGAGTATATTATTGGTGAGCAAGTGATGTAATGCTCCAAATCTGTTCCGATGAAGAAACAAACTCATCTACATCTTGGATGGACCGAGGGTGAGTTAAATGTTCAGCAAATTTTAACTTTTATTTCACCGTTCCACTATAACACGATCACTACTGCGGTGCCATTCTTGTCAACTGCCAATAGGGGTCTCCCTCTCCCCGCTCGTTGAGGGCGCACATTTCAAAGATCAGAAACATACTGGAACAATGTAAATTCTTTCTCTCAGAATTAACTAAAAAAATCCAACACAACAAACAAAACAAATGCAAATCAATGAATATGTTTACCTACCAGCAAATATTCAAGTAATAGGCCTATTAACAAAATATGAGTCATTACAAACAGTTCAAATTCCAGTGACAGTATCCTGGACCTTTAAGAAAGAAAATTGCCATGTTTTTAAATAAAAAAGCGTTAAACTGTAGCCACTTATTATTCTGTTGGTAATTATGTTCAGGTCCAATGAGATTTGAGCAGATTAGGTTCATATAGAGGCTGGATTAACTTCCACCCGTACAATAATCCGCGTCAGCATATTTCTTTGACACGTAACTACACAATAGAGTGGTGTCTTAATTCGTTTCGAGAATTTCTGTTTGTTTTACAGCTTTCTTCTTGAATTTAGGCACCTTGCAGCTCCCTGTCCAGTCTGCCACGACACTGACAGATTCCTGGGCTGGACCGCCTTTGATAAGCATCCTATGGTATTTTGTTCAAGATGGCGGTGGCGAGCATGGAAAAGGACGCGATAGTAAGTCACAAATACCTTTGAAATCTTACAATGCTTCAGATTTTCGTAAAATAGCCTTTATTGTTAATAAAACCGATTCATTTAATAAGAAGCGCAGTGGAAATCAGTTTGCATCACATGCGACGAGATGACTCGTTCATTTCTCACACCTAGAGTTGAAAAAATAATAATGATTTTGTTAAAATGCAGATGTGGAAGACCGCAATGGACAAGGAATACTTCAAGCGTTCTTTTAGCTCTGATGTATTTAGTGCACATGTTTTTTCATCAGTCTTTAAAGCTTTAGTGCAGATGTAGAAGGCGTGTCGTTTTATTGTTAAAATCGTTTGCGTCTGCAATACAGCGCTCGTGTTTTATTGCATTCCTTTTTTTTTTACTTGTAAATCTTCTCTTTCTCATCTGAAGAACACCGAAGATGATGTTCACCTTAATAATTCGTTTGGAGATTCTGGGTTTATCTCCCCTGATAAAGAAGACATCTCTCGTATTCTGGTAAAGATGATGTTTAAAAAGCATCGTTGTTATCTTATGCTATAGTTTGTTGCATTGATTTTTTTCTTCTTCCCCCATCTGACATACCAGACAGTTCCTTTCAGTGGACGGATCAGAGGTGGGATGAGGCCTGGGAAGAAAATCATAATAATGGGCATCATTGATCCAGAGCCAGACAGGTATGTTTTCATATCAAAATTGCATACATTTAAGAATGTACACATTATAGCAGTTGCAAATAGTTACATCAGACAGAAACTCTGTCTCAAAACCTTGTAGGCTCCCTTAAACTGCATTTTTGGGCATCATGGGTCTATATGCTGTCTTGATAGGCAGCACTATGTTTTGAGAAACTGAGCCTCTTGTTTCAGATTGCGTTGGGTTGTAGATCTGCTTGAGACACACTGCATGGGTGTGTACACTGCTTCGTGATGATGGGTGTTTATATTAGCTGTTAAGGAAACCAATATCAAAACCGTGAGAGCATTGGGTGTGTCTTGGAAACTTAACATTTTAGTATGTTGATTCAGATAATCAGTGGTAAATCTTTTGATTCACAGGTAGTTCACGTTCACCTTATGTTGTTCGAGCCTGTATGATTTTCTTCTATTGTAGGGTGATATATGCATAAATCTGGGTATAGATATATACACGCACACCTTTAGGGGTACATTTCCTAACATTCTCAGTCACCATTCACGTTGTTGCAGTTGCACCGCTGCTTCACTTATGCATATGCATGCAGTTTTGAAGCTTAAGTATTTAGGTAAGGAAGTGGAGCGCTAACTGGCATGTACCATATGAGAGCCTAAGAATGGGCAAAACTGAAAAGACTTAACACTTGTTTGTGATATTACACAGTTTTTTCTGTACCCAATATTTAAAAAATTTACAAATGTAATAAAAATATAGGTATCGGCATCGGTATCGGCAAGTACCAAAAATAAAAGTATCGGTATCGGGCGAGTACTGGAAAAAGTGGTATCGGTGCATCCCTACTTTGTAGTATTTATAGTATTATAATAATATTACTGTTTTACTGTATTTTGATCAAATAAATGTAAGGTAAGCACTTCTTTCAAAAACCTTGATCTTGTGTGTGTGTGTGTGATTGTATTTTTTATTTTTTTTCCCAGAAAGTATGACTGCTTTTGCATGTTGATTTATTCCTTTATAATAGCCAATTACAGAATTATTCTGTATGGCAGAGAGTTGTATGATCAAAGTGGGCAAAGATGCTCAAAGATAAAGAGTGATTATTGTTTGTAATTGGGGCTGAAGGCGAACCAAAAGATGGGTCACTGTTTGCAAATGTTGAGCTGAGATAAGCAGTCATGCAAAATAAGACAAGTATTTCCTTTCAACACATTGTCCACAATGCCTCTCAGTGACTGACAAAGGATTCTTTTGATTTGATCTCATTTTGCTCTTTCTCTCCTCTCCTTTCCACATTTATACAGATTGAGATCCATTGTGAGCACCAGCGTTTTAGGATCTTTGTGGATGGACACCAGCTCTTTGACTTTTATCACAAAGTAAAGTCTTTGCCGGCCATTAATATGATCCGGATAGTTGGGAGTCTTCAGAAGACTTAACACTTGTTTGTGATATTACACAGTTTAAAAATTCGGAGTTGGTAAGAATTATATTTTATATATATATATATATATATATATATTACACACACACCCTTATTTATTTTTGTTTAATTGAATTCTTTTATGCTCATCAAGTCTGCATATATTTGCTCAAAATACAGTAAAAACCGTAATGTTGTGGATAAATTATTTAATTTGAATATATTTCAAAGTGTAACTTGTTCCTGTGTTGGAAAAGCTGCATTGTTGGCATCATTACTCCAGTCTTCAGTGTCACATGATCCTTCAGAAATCATTCTAATATGCTGATTTGGTGCTGAAGAAACATTTCTTTAGTTGAAAACAATTGTGCTGCTTAATTTTTTGTGGTAACCTTATTACATTTTGCTTCCAGGATTCTTTGAATATAAAGTTCAAAACATTTGCATTTTGACATCTTTTGTAACATAAATTTCTTTACTTTCACTTGTTTAATGTAATTCATCCTTGGTGAATAATATTAATTGAATTTATATAAATATTAATTTATTTTTTTTAACCTCAAACTTTAAAACAGTAGTGTAGTTGTTTAATGTTTCTTTAAAACTAGTTCCAAACGCTTTTTGCATTTATGCATTTGGGAGACACTTTTATCCAAAGTGACTTGGAATGCGTTAACGGTATGCATTTTGACTGTATCGTTCTCTGGGAATCATTTTTGTGCTGGTCTTTTTTTCTCTTTTTTTTGAGAGTATAGTAATGGTTCCTGACCTGAGAGGATTTAGTAGTTTGTTAAACTGGTGGGTTAGTCTTTAAATTGTAATTATGCAGCAATTTTAATTAAGCATCCCCAATACGGTCCTGATATATCAATGGTTAAGTGGTACTAATGTGTCATTTCAGCTCAGGAATTCAGCCTTTCTAAACTGACTGCTGATCCATTAGGAATGCACTGTGATGCTCATTCAATGTGGTGGTGATGGATGCCAATGCAGGCCTAAATTACTATGAATTCATGGAAAGTAGATGCATGCTATTTCTCTGTAATGTTTGATACATTGGCACACGGTTTGTAATGCTTCATCATGCAACACTTGTCATATGTTTATGATGACATAAGATAGAAAACATATTTGAACAGATGAATGAATCTTTAGAAAAACAAGAACTTTAGGCAGTGCATTGCACAAGAAATGGGCTGTTTACATGCTTAATGTTTGTTTTCTGCACAGCTTTGACATCAGTTTGACCTGTGGTAACAGTGAGGAGAAAGATGATGAAGAGCTCATTGATGTGGCCCTTCAACTCCGCGCACGATTCACCGAAAGGCAGTTCCTGAGGAATGCACAGGTTTCTGGGAAATGGAGTGAGGAAGAGGCACCCATAGCTTACTTCCCCTTCATCCCGGACCAGCCTTTTAGGGTAATGAGCTGAAACACTGACATCTACATGCGTTCTAATCTGAGATCTCTAATCTGCACGAAGCATGAGTCCAGGGTTGTGTGCAAAACCGATGGCAGCTGCTTCATTGCTTAGTCAGTCAGACTTAACAGACACCACTGTTGTATGCAGGTATCTCTTCAGACAGAAGGAAGTACCCACATAATGTGATATCTAGTGGAAATCTGAAATGAAGTGGCAACTCTCTGAATACTTTTATTCACAAGGGATGCATTAAATTGATTAAATGTGACAGTAAAAGGTGTTGTTACAAATTATTTTTTAAAATAAATTCTTTTGAACTTTCCCGGCCATTAATATGATCCGGATAGTTGGGAGTCTTCAGATCACCAAGCTGGGCTAACCAAGCACACCTCAGCACACGCCAGAAAGGACTTCTCACAGGTGACCATCTGCACCTGTGCGTTTGCCGCAGCTCTCACAAAGACATCAACAACATCTGCATTTTCACTTCTCTTTTCCCTCCAACCTAACATTGTAATGATTTCTGAGTATTGTATCATAACCGGTTGGTGAATGGTTGCAATATCAGATGTGTGTTTTCCAGTGTCTTTGCTTCACATTGTAGCTTATTTGTTTAGCTTCAGTAATTTTTCAGGGATTGCTCACTTTGATATGCACTCTGTGGCAGTAACATACGCCACTGGGATTTAGCTGCTCTCCATAGACACTGCCAATGTACTTGTGCTTGTAGTCTAGCAGTGTAGTTTCAAAATGATCCAAAACTCAGGAAATCGGATAAAGTTAATTTTACTTCATTTCATTCTGATGACAAATTTGCTTTAAATTTATTATTAGATACTCTGAAATGCTTTGGCTGCTAGAATATAAGATCTCGGATTCAGCATTTGCCGTTCCACCTGGGTTTTATTTGCATTATTTAATCTTAATTAAAATATTTTGGAAGGAAGATGTTATTTTATATCCAAATTGTGTAGCAGGGTTTATGGTAGACTTCTAAATAGCGTACATTTCCTTTCCTGTGTCTGTTCATTGCAACTATTCATTTTTGGGAAATATATGTTACACTGAAATTGTCGAGTGTAGGGCTGCCCCCTAATAGTCGACTAACCATTAGTCAACAAGAAGAGGCTTAGTCTATCAAAAATGTATTAGTCGCTTGGTCGCAGAAAAAAAAAATCCACAGGAAGTGGTGAAGTTACGTAGTGGTGTGGCGGACAGATTATTAACAGCTGGTCTATGTGGTAATTACAGTACATCAAGACATCAAAATGTTTGTTTCGTTTATCAACCTCAAATGTGGCTTATCTAAAACATGCAAGTAGTAGCAACATGGCTGCTTGCTCTAACATTAACCCAGAAAAATGTGTGCTATTCAAGTGTTTGTGGCGTGTGGAAGCTGAATAGTAGTGTGCTCACTGCATGACAGTTAACTTGGAGGCACCAGTGCGATCATTTGCATTTAACTTAATGCTCTGTCATTTTTGCTCTTAGCCTCTTACAGAGCAATACATCTCTTGAATTTGTAAAAGGTTTACTTGTATTTGTGTGCAGTGCACTCACAATAACAACAAAATGTTGTGCTTTTGTAAAATAATGAAAGCAAACAGGGTGCGCTCTCTGCCATCTAGGGCTCTGTGAACTTGAGCATGTAAAAAAAACAAATTAACCGAAACTCTGTGCTTGCCTCACAGACATGAAAAATATATCTATAGAAATTCCAATTTCTACTTTTTAATGATCCAATTCAAATGGAAAACAAATATTTCAGATTGTGTAATCCGTATGAAACGTGCATGTCCACTGTGGAGATGACGAGTCAGTGTCTGCAACTTCATCGCTGCAGCTGAAAATACAGAAAACACTAGTTTATCAATTAATTATTATAATGTTAAGGCAGTCTTGCTGTTTTTTCCCCTGACGCATTCATAATTTTTTCTGCCAGTGTGCTGTGGCAAGTTTTATGCGTGCGCTTGAGCACTGATAGGCTATAGGCAATTAAAGGCTCATTATTATGAATTATATGGTTTATTAATATGCGATTAGTCAACTAATTGCTAAAAATGAACGACTACTAGTCGACTAGAAAAATCTTTAGTCAATGGCAGCCCTAGTAGAATGTCACATGAGGATTATTTATTGAGGTAGAGGACTTTTTTTTTTATTTTTGGAAATTTGATCATCCAGTCATTCTCTTACAAGCCAGCACAGTATTGAAGTACAACAGTATAATGTTAAATCATTGACAACCAAACCAACAAAATTACTGCTTTTGGACACAGATGTTTAATTACATTGTTTTCTGTGAGGAATGACTTCAGTGCTGCAGTTTTGCAAAAAATAAACTCCGCTTATCTGTTTACGCTTTATTATAAGCACCTCGTAAAAAAATTGAAGGAGCAGATATAATAGGGCTGAATTGTTTCTTGAATGTACCGTCATCCACTGATGGGCTTCGTAATAGCTTAGCTGTGGGTATAAAGTGGGCGTCTTCAGTCTTCAAAAAGAAACTATTATTCTCTCCTCCTCCTTCGTACTCATAATGTCACTCCTCTTAATATAAACACAAAATGAATGGTCAGCATATTTCCTGTATTCAGCAGTGCTTTTTGCTCAGAACCTCTGCCCTGTACACCTACAATGCTGTCCACTCGGTTGTCTTCTGCTCATCTTCCATTTGTAGGATTAGTATGATGGCAGTGATTATTATTGCTACTTATTATTACATTACAGTATCCAAAAAAACACTTCTTGATTTGCATTCATTTTCATGACATGCATATGTACACTACCATTCAAAAGTTTGGGATTTAGTTTTTTTGTTTTTTTAAGTTTGAGACCGCATTTATTTGATTGTAACTGCAGTAAAAACAATAATATTGTTTGTGTGAAATATTTCAATTTAAAATTCCGTTTTATTTTAAAATGTAGTAGTTTATTCCTGTGATGGGATGGCAAAACTGAATTTTCATTTGATCCTTCAGAAATACCATTCTGTTATGCTGATTTGATGCTCAAGAAACATTTATTATATTATCAATGCTGAGAACATCTGTTCTGCTTAATATTTTTGTGGAAATTGTGATATTAAGTGGTATTAATTTATTTAAAGGGGTCATATGATGTTGCTAAAAAGAACATTATTTGGTGTAATGAAATGAGGCATTTGTTGCATTCAGTGGGGACATAATTACTGATTATATTGACTTATACTGTCTTTTTACGTGTTGCGTTGCATTGCGCTGCTTTAACATAAAACCATGTCTGCATTTGTGATCGGAGAAATTACAAACAACAAGCGCTACTCTACACTACCCAAAACTCGCGTTTGAATCCTCGGTGGCAAATCCTTTAAATATGAAAAAGTACTTACAGGCTGTGAGTCAGATCAGCCGGCATCGTAGTCTACTCTTCCAGGATCAGGAAACAGTCCTCCATAAAATGCGCTGCACACATCTGAATATTTGGGTTGAAGTGTTCTGGAACAGTGTTGTAAATACAACTTAACCACTGATTTCTAGTTGTGTCCTCTTTTGGAAGGCCAAACAAAGTAGTTTCGCTTTCACAACGAAACACACGGCGTCTTCACAACATGGCGGCGGCGGTGGTAGCAACAATAAAGTTATGCCTCCTTTGTTTGCGTGAACATTTGGGCGGCGTTATGCAAATCCCACATTGTGACATAGACATGTGGGGGCGTGTTTAAACGAGGCATTTTAGGAGGGCGTGGACCAGTCGTAACTTTTATAAAGAATATCTCTGTGGGTTTGAGACTTTAGTCTTTGCAACTTTAGGGATCTTATCTATTCACGAACAGCTTGTAACACTCCAAAGAGAAAGGAAAACTTGAAATCGCATTATATGACCCCTTTAAAAAAAAATTACTGACCCAAAACTTTTGAACGGTGGTATATGTAGTGCTACTGTCACATTAATTCTTGTGTTGATGAATGTTCCCTGTGCTGTAGTGACAGAGTCAGGAATGTTTCTTATTAGTCAGTATTACTGTATATTCAGTATTATGGTCAATTATGGCTATTGTAATATTTTCTAATATTATACTTATACTCAGTCTGTGTCCTGGAACTCATTGAAATAGAGGCAGTGATGAATGAAGTTGAAGGGCTGCTGTTTTTGTATGCTTTACTGGGCGATTAACTTGACTGAATTTCATGTGATGGAATAATGCTGTTACACGCCAGAGAGTACTTGAGACCAGCCAAAAAACATTTGTCCAACTCATCTTCTGGTCAACATTGAAGTCAGAAGATTGAGATTGAGTGCAATAGGAAACTTGTATTAAAGATCCTTACTCTGCTGAGAAGGTACTCCTGATAGAAAACTCCAGCTAAATAAGGTATTGTACATTTAATGTGAAGTAGGTCATTTTTATACTTGGCTGATTTTCCTCTGCAATTGTTTGTCTCTCAAACTCGTGCAGACTTTGTTTAATTGAGATTGAGAATCGGTATGGCAGCACAAGCAATATGGTCCTTGACCACACACCCATCTGACATGTTGTGGCAAACGCACTTCGATTTGACATACTAAGCAACTGAAACATGGTCGTCTGGACCAATGTGATACACTTAACACAATTGCTAGTTAACTGCTAAATCAGTGAGTTGTGAGCTTCATTCTGTCTGCTGCTGTTTTAACATTTAAATGCTGACCATTCTGAGCATCATTTAGTCTCGGAACAATGTGTGTGAAATTACACCTGGATAACTGAAAAATGGGGAGGGAGAATCTGTATTTACAAAAATAACAGGTGAGAAAGAACATAAGGAGAGAATGTAAATAGTGTTAATGTATTTGGCAGACGCTGTTATCCAAAGTGACTTACAGTTTATTGAAGTTTTAACAAACTGCATTTCTCCCTATGATCCTGCTAATATTACTGATACCAGTTCTAATGCTTCCATCTTTATTGCTGTCTCTTGTCTTGTATCTCAAAATTACCAATCTTTCAAACTGGTTCACATTTATGAAGGTTGAAAATGAATGTCCTGGTTGTAAACCGCTGTTATGAAGCCTTCAAACTTTGGATGTACATATATTAAACAGGGCCTCTGTATGCTTAATTTTTTTTAATATATGTATTTTTTGCTACTGCAATAATGTCTTAACACTAAAGAGTGTTTGTATGGTGAATGTGATATTTAGTCTGAGTTTTCACTGGTTACCAGTTCATCAACATTTTAGTTGATTTCTTTAGATTCTAGGTAGCATGGTACACATTTCCTTTTTCCTTTTCAGAGCTTTGTTTTTAGAGCTTAATATGCCAGTTCTTTTATTTAAAGAGAATATTTCAGACGTGTTTATGTATTTCTAAAGTGGCCCATTACTTGGAGGTAGTTTGTGATGTTGGATGTAGTTGTACAATCAATTTCATGGATTAAAACCTGCAGAGTTGGTTCAGTGTGCTTTTCAAAACTTGGTATTTATCAGAAATGTGCCTATTGAAATATGGCATTGGTGTTTGGGATCTAAAATTGCATTCTTACTAATGATTTACACCAACTGAGTTAAATTTTGACTTGCCCTTTTATTTATTTTTTTGTAATGCACTTCATGTATGGTACAAGTGCTTCTATTGAAACTAAATCAATAAAAACAAACAATAAATCCATAATTTGCTAAGGTAAGAAATGTTTGTCATCAAGAAACCCCTGTAAAATACTTCAGTGTGTGTGTGTATATATAGTACAACTAAAGGGTAGCAGTTGGGTGAAAAAAAAAGTGTATGCGTGAATAAAAATGTGCATTACAAATACCTAAAAGTACACTTGTGGTGATTAATTCTGTTTTTAAAATTTGTCATCTGGATAATCATAAACTAGTTAATGTCAGTGCATTGTGTTTTGATTGTAAAGGTAAGATTTGGTTATTTTGTAATTTTGTGAATTTTGTAACCTCCATGAATTTCGGTGCTTTTATAATGGATTTGCAGACCAATAAATCAGTCAATAACTCAACAGATTCTGAAGTCATTTAATGTGTCCTGTGTAAGCACTGAACATAATCTTCACCTGGGGGGTATTCCAGAAAGTAGGTTATGTGGGTATGTTTAAGGGTGAGTTAGTAAGCGGATAAACTCAGCTTTCAGTTCCAAAAACACAGGTAACTTTCAGTGTATGCAAGTAGCTAATTATTCTCTTCGTCCGGAGTAGGTCATGTTTCAGGGTTAGTTTGCTTCAGAGCTATCAGCGCATGCGTGACCTAACGACGAGACTCCAGTGGGCGTGGCGGACTGCGCACAATATTATATATTTTTATAGTTATCAAATATTACATATGTTAATTAGAAAGCACTATTATAAGTAATAAGGTAATATTATATTCTAATGTTATTATATTTATTTTATTGTCATATATAATGGTTATCGAATAGTTATCAAGTAAGCAAGGTTTGGGTTAATCAACCGAGAGTTCAGGGTATATGTGACGGTAAGTTAACCTGGCTTTCTGGAATACACCCCTGATCTTTAAAACTGTTTGGCGGTTTACCAGTTCAAACAAAACGCAAAACCGTAAATAGCATCAAACTCTGTAAATACTGTAAATTGCAAGAATAAAGTGCCCTCTACTGGTTGGTTTCTTTTACTGGAGAAAGAAATTATTTCATTTCATTGACTGAAATAAATATAACATGTTTTGAAGCCATAATTAAGATTACCCTCAGATCAGCCCTTATGTATGTTATACGTTTTCTGCTGGCAATACAAAAACAGAAAAAGGCAGTACATTTGGCACAATGCGAAGTTCATTCACAAAAGTGACCAATAGAGAGAGCTATACGCGCAAAAACGTACCGTTGCCATCTATTATTTTCTATATAATACTTGTGTTAAAACGAGGTCTAATCAAAGTATTAAAAAGGGAATATAAAATTCTTAACTCTTTAAACCTCTTTGAAAGAGGGTATTGTGGAATAACTGAAGGGGGATTTTTATACAGTATCTGGCATCCTGTCTGCGCAGTGACGTATCCATTGAGCGCCAACCAGCGCGACTCCAGCGTCGCAGTCACTGTTGACCCCACACAGCCATGGCACTGCTCTGCAGATCCACAGGGTTACTTCTCAAATACAGTAAACTGCTACCTTCTGCATTCGCAGCAACAAGGCAATGCAGTTCAGGTAACCGAAATAATGTCTCCGTAAAATTAATGGCTTCATTTTCAATGTCACTCTCGAGTTTTGTTTTGGTTGGAAACTTGCGTCATTTGCCTGCGCTGGTTCTGTGACTGCTGAATGTGTTGTACTAGTACCTGCCACTTAATAATGGAAAAACTGAGCTTTATAGTAGCTGCAATTACATTTTTTTGTGTGATTGTTTACAGTTGAAACATATTTAAGAATAAAATAATAATATTGATATAATAGTGCGAATAGTAGAGATCTCTCCAAAATAAAAAGCCATGACAGCTTGTGAACTCTGAGGTGATATATATGCCAAATCAATACTGGTTTATGTTATTTTTAAAAATAGCATGGATCCATTGTTAATTTGTCATGAGTTAATTTGACCCCCACCTTCATCTCTATTGCAGGTGGCCAGTATCAGTACATACTAGTTGACAAAAAGGGTGAAAAGAAGAATGTTGGTTTCATCCAACTGAACAGACCAAAGGCCCTGAATGCTCTTTGTGATGGGCTTATGATGGAGGTGGGCAAAGCCCTTGATGCATTTGAGGCTGACAGCGAAGTGGGAGCAGTTGTCGTCACAGGAAGCGAAAAAGCCTTCGCAGGTGTAAAAACTGTCTGTGAAATTAGTTGTGTGTTGTATAGAATTGTTTCGGATTGTGTTTTATTGACACATTTGCTTTCATAGCTGGAGCTGATATTAAAGAGATGCAGAATCGAACCTTTCAAGAGTGCTATGGTGGAAACTTCTTGGCACATTGGAATAGGGTATCAACGGTCAAAAAGCCTGTTATTGCTGCTGTCAATGGGTTTGCGGTAGGTAAATGATTTAAATGCATTCACTAGAAGGACTGTTTAAACCTTATTCCCACTCAAGCATAAACATAATATTATTGTCCTGTCCAGCTTGGTGGAGGATGTGAGTTTGCCATGATGTGTGACATAATCTATGCTGGGGAGAAAGCACAGTTTGGACAGCCAGAAATCCTGCTCGGGACCATTCCTGGTACAATAACGCATCAGTTTTTTGGTTATGTTGATTCATTGTTGAAGAATAATTATGAATGGGAAGGGAATACTAAAAAAAAAAAAAAAAGGCAGCTGAAATGACACGATTTCTTTGGCTCCAGGTGCTGGTGGCACTCAGAGGCTTACAAGAGCAGTGGGAAAATCCCTTGCAATGGAGATGGTTCTCACAGGAGACCGAATCTCAGCTCAGGAGGCAAAACAGTCTGGTTTGTCTTTCAAACTTTCTTTTGCCCTACACTACAGGTTCTTTCTTCTTCTCTCACTTAAAGAAGTGGACTATAATGTATTCATCTTCATAGGTCTGGTAAGTAAAGTGTTTCCTGTGGATCAGCTGGTTTCAGAAGCGATCAAATGTGGAGAGAAAATAGCTGGCAATTCCAAACTTGTTTCAGCAATGGCAAAGGAAGCTGTTAACGCAGGTAAGAGTTTCATTAAAGAGATAGTTGATACTTTTATTGTTGAAATATATTCTGCTCATGTTTCATGAATGACTTACATTAGTCTCATGGAGTTAAAAAATACAAACAGTCCTGTGCATCCATTTAAAAACTGACAGTTTTATTTGACCTTTAATTACAGCATTTGAACTGACTTTAGCTGAGGGCAGTCGACTTGAAAAAAGATTGTTCCATGCAACCTTTGCAACGGTACGTCACTTTTCTTCCACTTATTCATTTCCTTTTTTGAGGAAAAAGATGACTTCATTCTTGAACTTGCTGTGTTCTAATTTTCAGGAGGACAGAAAGGAGGGCATGACTGCTTTTGTCGAGAAGCGAAAGGCTGCTTTCCAGGACAATTAAAATTCCAGTGGAAAATACTGAGGTGTTTAGTTTGTGATCAAATGCTGTTGTTATAGTACTCTACTTTGCCTTAATTTTCTTATCAAGTGTTTCTGAAAAACATCACAATCTATACCTTTGGGTTGACAGACTTACATGTAGTTCAATGAGCTTGCATTTAGCTTAGTTTATACATTACCCATTTCTAATCAATGTCTGGGTATTGTTGGTGGTCTTTGAAACCTTCTTTATTGATACTCTATAGAGCCAGTACAGTAACTCATTTATGCTTTGTGCTAATTTACACGTTAACAGTTAAGAGAGAGAAAATGCCATTGCCACAACCTTCCTAAACTGTTTGTAATTACTGTACAACACTGTTGAAAGTTTTGCAGAAGCCCTCTGATTTGACTTTGTATGTTGATATGGCCCTTTATTTGATTGAAATTCATTGGGAAAGGACGTGAGACCTCGCAATTCCACTTTGTACACTCTAGATGGTGCTGTGGGTGTATTTTCAGTCTCTTCGTTCAGCTTATCATTGAGGTAATAAAGTCGCTGAAGTAGGCTAATATTTTTGTAGTGATATTTTTAAAATTATATATCTGATATTTGACAAAATAATTTCAGTGTAATGTAATATTATTAAGTGTTTTAATTTGATATAGTGCAAAATAGGGTTTTGGGGGACACTACGAATTATAGTGTTTATAAATATAGCGCAATGCAGGTTTCGTGCGGCATAGTGAAGTTTGTTTATTACCAACGACAGGATCAACATATAGCAAAAACTCTTTTAAAAAATCATCTAACTTAGTTCTTAGAAACCAGGTCATCACATAGGCCTACGTTTTAACATATCACTATTGAAACGATGATTTATAATAACAAGGATTTTTTAAAATCTTATTAGCCTATGCGCTTTTTAATACATTTTTTTAAATGTTACTTAAATAACTTGCCATTTGTAGGCCTATTCGTTTTTCAATAACTTAAATGCAAAGTAATTTATGAAATGTCGCAGCTTTTTAAACTAAACCGTTAACTTTCTAGTTACTGATGAATAAGTGAAATGCGCTAAATCATAACTTTCATCAGTTGTCAGGTTAAAAGATCACCAGAGAACTTACAACCCACTTCTACGTATTAAACACTGACTATTTTATGTGAAATACAGCGTCCAGAAGGACCACAGCAAATGTAATTAAAGGAAGAACCTATTCATCTCAATTGCACATCAACTCGGACCATTTTCTCACTTAAAAATCTCGGCTTTTTTTCGCACGGCGTCTTTCCAAGCACTCTCAAACGTCCATAGCCTAATTGATTTTAAATTTCATTCAATATTCCCTCAGACTCCAGCTTTCTTTTCAGCCCCTGGAACAAAACTTTTAAAAGAGGAGAAAAAAAACGTTCTCTCCACACACCGCAACAGCACAAAGGTCTCCTTAAAGACAGCAAAAGAGAGGTTCTACTTTGAAGTCTATCCCCTGCTAACGAAAGGTCAAAATAATAAATGTAGACCGAATTGAGGCGCTCAGCGCAGACAAAAGGGGCAAAACGTTACATTTTGGCAGAGGCAGCTCCTCATAGCGTGATAAACTCATTTAAAAAAGCAGAACCAAAGAGGGAGCAGCATGGTTCCTCGGTAAAAGAAAAGAGCTTTGAACTGATCAGACAGTCTTGGCTCCTCCGAATGTCTTTTCTTCCATCAGTCTTCCATCTTTCCACTTTCACTCTACATTTCGCAGCTGCAAAGCCTCCACACACCTCTTTTGGAGCAAATTTCCCTGAATTACAACAACATCACCAGCAGTTCCTCTTCATCAGTAGCAGCTGCACGTCTTTTAGGTGGCGTTCTTCATTTAGACGCGAGTTTAACTTCATGTAGCTTTCTAATTTCTTTTTTTTTTTCCAAATAAATGTCCCAGCTTGATAGGGAAAAAATCCTCACATTTTTCTTAATGACAATACAATTTGCTTAGACATTTGATACTTTACTGTTTAGCATTGGATCTTGTGGGAATTTAATTTAACACCATTGTCGAACGTCAAGAGCAATAACGTACAATTTCACGCGCAGAAGGCCTGTGCCCGGGGTTCTTTGAAAATCAGTTTAGAGTTGCAATTTCAGTCACACTGCAGATGATGGGCTTGAGTAGCTACACGGAACTTTCCTCAACATTTTAGATTACCTTAAGTTTTATATCAAGTTAGCCTAATGGTTCACACTGTGCGCAAAATTACAATGCTTGGTCGTTTGCATGCCTGTAAGTCATGCATGTAATCATGTGAAATAATGATTTTGAAAACACTTGTTGATAGAATCTGCTATGCAATATTTTAAGATCTATAGGCCTACGGATATTACAGTTAAGCTAGCACTGCCGCTGATGTTATTTAAGTTTTAATGGATATAGTAATTTGCTAATTAGCCTAATCATTTATATAGGCCTATGTTTTGGAAATGTAAATGCAAAAACAACTAGGCCTATTAAAAAAACCATAAAACTTGGTAGGCTATATCGACAGATCGAGTGGATGTTTATGGTTACCTCTCACGCAAAGGCCATTTCTGTTCGCGAGTGTACATTTAGCGCTTTTTGATAACTTGTAATTTTTATTATTTGCATGGGTATCTGAAAATGTAAGAGGTTATGACTCAAATAACGCAGCAAGTTCATACATTTATGCCAATGCAATGATGAAAATGAATATGCCTTCTCATTCTGAAACGGAAAGTAACATTAGATATATGCATAACCGGTCGTGCTTAAATCTGAAAGAAACAGTAAAAAAAAAAAAAAACTGACGCTGTCATGGGTACGCAGAGGTAGCCTACGCAAATTACGTAGGCTATTCCAAACGCAGGTTGCGTTAGAAACGTAGCTCTTATTGTGTGTAATACGTTTAAAGGGTCACATGATTCCCCAAAAACTCTCCAGTGTTCTGTCACTGCTTTGAAATGGTTATACTAAAAGGAATCCCGTCCATACTTACGCCTGAATTATTGTATGTTTTGGCGCAAATGGGCCATGGAGATGAACTTGGTAAGTCGTAAACGAAATCAGATCAATGTTTCTCTTTACGAACGTCACGCCAAACCTTCTGAAGCCTGACGTTCTTGTGTTACGCATGTGATATCTGGATGAATAGTCTATAAGACGATATACCTGTTTGGATAAATATATCCTGTCATTGGTTTATACAAGGTTAGATACGATTTAAAAACGCCACGGATAAATCCTGGTTCGTGCAGTAAAGCGGGAAGTGATATTGCTTTTGCAGCGTTCCGCAACTTGCGCTTTCATTTCGATCATCAAAATGTCACTCAGAAAACTTTGTAGACTGTCTCTCATAAAAATGTCACATTTTTATTATCTCTAAGCCAAAGCACATATCCGCATATTCGACTCCCGCTGATGTTGAAAAGCGACGATTTTCTGTCCGGCTGTAGCATTGAGTGGATCTGGTTTGTCATATGAGCGCAGACATCAGGGCAATACAGTTATAAGAAATGAACTCCGTGTATGGATTGTCATGTATCACTTTTTTTTTTAGTTCTTGCAGACGCAAATTTTCCAACCTCATCTATTTGTAAATGTGGTCCAGTGGAGATAAGAGCGGATGGTATGTGTCGCGTCAACTTTTACAAAATGTAGTAGGAATTTTTTATACAATAAAACTGTTAAAAATGATTAGCCTACATGCTCTTTCATAGTTAAAAAAAATATTAAAAAGATTTTGCACATTTCTTGTACTGTTTGAAAGAAATCTCACGCTAATTTTTATGGTTTTACAGAAGTAATGATAACTGACAATTTGATAAACTTATTATTGTAATTCCAGATCTACTCAGCCCAAAATAATTCTTAATATGCATTAGTTGAACAGCCAACTGACATTTTTGTCACTGATAGCTTTGCATTTAGTTGTTTAATCAAGTATATGGTTTTACTTTTTAAGGTGTAGGTATACCAGAACTTCTGAAGGCAATACTGAAGCTTTTTCCTCTTGATACCTATGAGGATTCGGTGGGTGATAACATTTGCACCATTCTCTGGCATCTTTTATTTTTTTAATGGCTCAACCACAAATTTACACTCTGTTTGTTCATGTATGTAACTTATCATAATTGTAGGTGGTGTCTGTCACTGAATAAGGTCTGATTTGTTAGGCAGCTGTCATGGACCTTGTGCAGAGTGACAAATTAAAGGGGCTGAAAGTGCCGGTATGGGACCAGTACTCTGACCTCCTGAAACAAGCAGGATCAGATGTAAGCTATTATATCCATAAAAGGTCAGAACTCATATGATGAGGACTATTCATCACTGCTGAAATTAAATTTGACCAACCTAGTTTTACAAAGGGAATACAAATCATTTGTCCAGGACGTAAAATATTATCTTAATAATATTTCACTTCAAATTTACTTTAAATAAAAAAAAAACTATCTATCTATCTATCTATCTATCTATCTATCTATAAACCATACACTAATTATCACATTAACAAACAGTCTTAATTTTTTTCTTTCAGGGTAACTTCAAGTTTGTTGAGCGTTTTGCATTTTATGAGCGTGCTAAGAAGGCATTTGCTGTAGTGGCAACTGGGTGAGCATTTTTATTTATGATCTATGGTGGGTCTTTTTAACTATTAAAATATCTTATATTTATATTTAAGAAATAATAATAATAATAATAATAGATGATCTTTAAATCTGTCTGACAGGGAGACTGCACTGTATGGAAATCTCATAATCAAGAAAGGTGTCATTCCGCCTGGTGAACAATGCTGAAAGAAGGCTGCTTGGTACAGTTTAGTAGAGTTATTACACCAAAATTCCTATAGATAACGCATATACAAAATAGCTTTATAAAAGAAAGATTGTATATATACAAATATTTGTTATTAATTTAATGCCGTCCGTTTAGATTTTGATTACAAAAATTACTCTGTTCATAATTTTTCAAAGAGTTCAAAGAATTTTCTGTTTCATATTTTCTGTAGTGTGATGCAAAATCAGTAATAAGACAATTTCTCTAATAAATAGATTAGAGAAAATCATATAATAAAATACAATTTGAAAATGCATTTCAACTGTATCAAATGTATTTTCGTTTTTGTTTTTAATGAAAGCTTTGTGAAATGAAAGTCAGCTCTGTTTAACATTTAAACATTTGATCTTAAAGTTCGAATATACCTGGTCAAATGTAGCTTTTCTTGGGCAACAGGTGTGAAGCTCAATCCCCACCTGCAGCATTTCATTTTGTTGCCCACTGTTCCTTGAATTAACAGCTGAACTGAGCTCTGTGAATGTTCTCTCGTTAGGAATATGGAGATGTAAAATGTTTGCTTTTCTTATACTTTGCCTTAATAAATACTTTCAACATTTTTTCTTTTTTTTTAAATTATTTTTATTAAAAAATGTATTTCATTTACTCATTTATTTTAAAATGATTCAAAAAACAGTAAGCGATCCATATGGCTTATTAATTATGGTCACAGTCTTCTCGGTATTGATGAATTGCTAAACAGACATACAATAAACTTTCTTTTTCTATGTTCAATATTAGCTATATTAAAAAGAAACCAGGTTAAAACACATTTCAAGATTTAAAAAAATAGATAGCATTTAAATATGCATAATGAATTAACATCCAGTATTACAATCCTTTAGACATGATATGACTTATTCTATCATTGCTTATGATAAAGGCCATCCATGTCTACCTCTGGCTCTGTGTGCACCCTTTTGGGGCGAAAGAGGAATATATTCATAGGAAGAGCCTGCTGGTCAGACTGATGTCCTTTAACATCTGCGTGGTACAGGTCGTCTTTGTCCACTTCAGGGCTTGAGTACATGGGCCTGACATTACCTCCAATTACATCCTTCTCTCCTCTCATTGGCTCTTCAGCTACACTAAACATGCCATGGTATAGATCATCTCTATCTTCTTCTGGTTTGTCATACATCCGTACCTGATTGTGTTCCAGAAAGTAGTTTTCAGGCTGTTTTGCATCAGCTGGATGTTTTATGTCAAAGGAGTGGTAGAGAGCATCTTTATCCTCTTCAGGTCTGTCGTATTTCTGCTGTATTTCTTCTTTTACAGCTTTCCAAATCAACATGTTGGGATTGATGTCAAAATCTGTAATGTCCATGTCCTGTGGTGGCTCCACCTCCTTCATTCCCAGGATCATCTTCTCATTGGGATGATCAAAACTACAATGGAAAACATATCTAATTTCAATGATTTGTAAAAAATTTTTTTTACAGATTTTATATATACCTCGAATATATAGACATACCCTTTACAGTGTGCAGAAGGCAAGACAATACTTACACCATAGTGTCCTGAACTGCATTGCCCAACAATTTTTCCTGCAGGACAAATGTAAAAGTAAATTTTTTATTTATAAATTTTTTATTAAAAGCAACAAGTCAAACATTAGCATATAGATTATTTTTTAAAAACATTTTAAGTAATTGAATTAAATGATGAAAGGGTGCTGCTTAATCAGAAATCACAGATTTATATATTAGAAAGTTCATTCAAATTAATATTAAATTCTTTACATCCTTTTCATCTTGCTCAAAATGGCAAGAAGTGTCAGGGCAGCAGTCCTTGTTAAAAACAGTTGTAATTAAAAGCGACTATAGCCATTGTTTATTTTTTTTCTTTTGTAACTTAAGACAGTCAAAATATTTTGCTGTAAATTAAGAGTGTCCATATTAGAAGTGAAACCTACCCTGGGCCTGTATGGCTTGGCTGAAGTGCTAAACAGCAGCACTGATAGGCAGACTAGAACAGAAAACCTTTAATGTGGGAAACAAAACATGAGTGTTGAAGCTCATACTTTTAGATTAAAGAAAGCAAATATCCATATATAACAGTGAAGCTCATCAAAACTCACCTGATCATAGTGGTTCCTTATACAGTGACAATCACAACGAAATATGAAAGGTGTTTTACATGGAGCTGATGATAACCGTCTTACCTGTAATAAAGATCAAAGTTCAGCAATAAACTGACTTTGGGCCTGAACTCAGTGCAAGAAAATCTTTTTTTTACCATGTGACTTATTATGTGTATATATAT
The DNA here is from genome assembly GCF_001515625.1 of Sinocyclocheilus rhinocerous. Lineage (NCBI taxonomy): Eukaryota > Metazoa > Chordata > Actinopteri > Cypriniformes > Cyprinidae > Sinocyclocheilus > Sinocyclocheilus rhinocerous. The sequence continues at coordinate 953,158 of NW_015633185.1, read as the reverse complement.
ATAGGCCTATATATACGTATTATTATTATTTTCCTTTTTTTCATTGATATAATGGTCTTTTCCCAGGCAGTTAATATATTTCATTAAAATAAACACTATGCAGCAGGCAACGCTGCGTTTACAGATCGCCCGATTATTAAAATAATTTGGGTTTTTTTATGCACTTCATGCCCAACACTAAAATTATTTAATCTTTATCATGATAAAGGAAGCAAGACACTCCTTACCTTTCAACATAAGAGTCGAAAGTACAGTACAATTGAAAACAGATAAGCATTCGCTGTTATCTGACCTACAGTAAAGTATCGAAGATTAATAATGCGTGTGTATACAGATGACTGTGGGAAAGGCTAGGAAATCAGCCTTTGGACTCAATTCGAGAGGTATTGCAGACTACCCTTGTTTCATGTTAAAAATATGAAAACATTATGATAAGTATCGAATATTTAATAAAGTAACTGTGATTTAATAGTGACACAACTAATTAGGAATAACGTAAAACCTGTAGGCTACTTTTTTTATTCAACACGAAAATCGTAACGTTTAGGCTTTAAAGATGTTTGAGACAGACATCCGACAACTAAACGCGAATGAATGCAGTATAGGGTCAGGTTTGGGTTGAGGATTAAGGATTAAAGGTTAGTTAGAGTTCGGGATTCTGCCAGGGCTCCAGCCACCCAAGTGGTGCTCTTTTCCCAAGCATCAAATAAAAACACAACCCTGCAGTCACGGGGTCACACGGCGCACCGCCACAAGATGCACAAAAACTCCTGAAATTATATCTGTCATATCTATGTCGATTTATGTGCAAACTATAAACTATCTGTAACAGGTAACTAAAAGTAACTATTTTTAAAGCACAAGCTGTTGAAGATGGACTTCTGTTTGTGGAGTGAAATTGCAGCTGATTTGCTAATTAGCTTAAAGACTAACAAAACAGGAACAAAACCTAAAACTCAATGTGAATGTTATGATGAACTGCAAAATAATTAATGACCAGCTTCAACACTTTAAAAGTGGAAATTATATTTTGTGATGCATTTAATTCTATTCACTTTACAAATTAGTTTTTAGATTATTTTTGCATACTAACATTAACATTTTATAATCCTTTGGTGGCAGCAACCAATAAATAAAGCCTCTGAGACACTGAATTGAGTTGATTCACGTTCAAAAAACTGCTGCATGATAGGCCGCACACCATCATGTTTGTTCAGAAAGCCCCTTTTGTAAATGCGATTGCTATCCCGTGGTGACTAACGGCACCCATGCAGACGCTCTCATCTCCCACGGAACTGAGTCAAAAATCTGTGCAGCAGCAAACAGCGTCTGACTGTGCAGCATGAGACTGAGGGCAGACGAGCGCTCTGTGATCTTAATGCCTAGTGCTTGGCCTCATTATTGGGCTTACTGCGGGATCAAGAGCGAGATGATGTTTACTCACGACTCGAGTGCAGACAACTTGAGTCACGATCTCACTCTCACCTGGAAGGCTGTTTCAAAAGGCTCTCGGCACAGGAAATGTGGCACCTGAGTTCCTCGCATGAGGAATTTATTCCAGTCAGTGTATTAACAAAGCCTTCAAGGCATCTCCGCAGAAAACATTCTCCTTTTCTCACCACTGTGACTGTGCATACCTGTAATTAGACAGATTGTGATTTTAATACAGCTGAAGCCTGTGGGGCCCCACACAGTGCTTTGATGCTTGTTTCACAGCCATAATACTCAAGTAGTTAAAACACAGAACGATCAAACCTGCTTGGTTAATGAATACAAATTATGGCATTATCTCTGGAGTTACATAGTCTTGTGGACTGTGTTATGATGTCTGTTTGTTGTTCTAAATGAATGAAGATGTGTTTTGTGACAGTATATATGCTCCCCTCACAAACCATGACTAAAGAGAACACGCTTGCTTATTTGATAACTTTATGAAGCAGACTTATGCTGAAAAAACCACAGGAAACATAGAAGTAAAACGTCTCAGGTTACTTATGTAACCATGGTTCCCTGAGTAGGGAACGAGACACTGCGTCCTCTAGTACACACATAACCACCAGCACATTAAATACATATATATACATATACAGTATATATATAGAATGGATCATACTCATCCACCATGGTTCCCGTGCCGGAGCCCCGTTCAAGAGGCGACTCAAAGAAGCCTCTAGTCCAGACCATCAGCAAGGTGGTCACTATGAAGCCATAGAACCAACCAAACATATAGGTCCAGCATAGGAGACGGAAATGCAGGAAAATTCCTACCTAACCTCA
>NW_015633185.1:941903-950160 GCF_001515625.1 Sinocyclocheilus rhinocerous | reverse complement strand
CGGCGCCTATTTATACTATAGTCGCACCGGTAGTGACGTCATGGGCTGTCGCCAGCCAATGTGTTGTTGGTGTTTTTTCAATGTATGCTTCAGACACGGGTCACGACGAGGCGTTCCCCATAGCGACCCCTAGAGGACGCAGTTCGAAGTTCCCTTGAAAGGGAACATAAGCGCAACTTAGCGGAACCTGAGAGGATAATGTGTAAATCAGCTGAATGTCTGACATGTCTTTTTTAAACAAATCTATTTTAAACAATGGATTATTTGTTTAGAGAGAATTTCCATTTCAAATATTGAGTGCACATAAAGAAACATGCTGAAAAACACCACATTGAACTAGACAAGTTTATAGGATATCATGTTTAAAGGGGTCATATGATGCTTTTTTAAAGATCATTATTTTGTGTATTTGGTGTAACAGAATATGTTGACATGCTTTAATGTAAAAAAAAACCATTATTTTTCAAATACTGTACATTTCACCCCACTAGACCGGGCCTCTTTGGGTTTCTGATGGTGCTGAAGGATCACGATCAGGTGTATCTGACTTCCATGACCTCATTTCCTGTCGAAGTTCTCCTCTTTTCCCGTTCCTAGTGTTTGTCTTTTTACTAACCGTCTCCTCTCCCCGTTTCTCCTCTCTGTCTCACTGGTGTCTGATGATGTCAGTCTACATCCCAGGTAAAGTTGCAGCTGTGTTTGTGACGCGTCCATCGCTTGCTTCTGTTTGCAGAGCCAGAGCTTCCCATTACACACACACACACACACACACACATATATGCAACCTGATTCTATAAAAGTACTGTTGTTGCCATGAATTTTAAATAAGATATTTAAATGCAGTAATACACAAATGGTAAGTCTTTAGCTTTTGTCATTTTATGCGGAGTATTTTCTTGAAGAGTTCATATGTTTTTAAATGGAGTTGCTGTAGCTTTTTTTAAGGTTATGAGGGTTATTATTGTAAGGTTATGCAATATTTGATAGGTTATAGGTTATATAATAATAATATATAATAAGCAATATATCCTTAGAGTTATTACACTAAATCTGTTTATCAGAATAATATTTTGTTTGTGTGTGTGATCACCTTTCTGAAGTGAGCAAGTAAAAAAAGGGGGCGTTCAATCTCGTTACACAAATATGCTGTTTTTGGTTCAGTTTTTACTATATCTTTGCAACTGATTTTTCAACTGAAGTCAAGTACAATGTGATGTTATGTTCTTGTAAATATTGTAGTTAATTCATAGTCTGCTAACTCTACAGATCATTTTATTACATTTTATAATTTTTTTTATTTTAAAAAGAAAGAGTGAAGCACAATGTTTCTTAATATGTTTCTTAAAAGGCCTCTGTTGTCAAAGAGTGTAAATGATCTTGCATTTCAAAATATTGTCTATAAATAAATTTAAAACAATAATATTGTCAATTTACTTTTATTTAATACTAGGGTTCCCAAATTTTGTCTTCTGTTCTTGTGCACTGGGAGTCTACTAATTTATCTTAATAATAGAATAAACTCAGGAACTATATATATAACCTAAAATAACATTTTGTGCAAAGGGGCATCAATAGTAATTTCTGGTCCTGTCAGAAATGTGCTACATGCTGCTGATGAACAGCCACACCCAGCCGAGCTGGATTTAATTAAATTGACACTGCTGTGACTTTTCTCTCCATCAGCCGCACAGTTGCTGAGTGACGGACTGTAGGAGCTAATGGCCCACGGCATGGAACTAAATTAAGTGCTACAAAGTATTTATTGGGGCCAGTTATGTGGACCTCGTGCTTGATCAAGCACCTTCTCTTGTTGCCAAGGTAATCAGGGTTTGTATATAGAAACATTGCAGGAGAGAAAAGCTCTAGAGTGGTTGTGTAAAGATCAAAGATGAGACTTGGTAAACAAAAACTTAGAATAATCTGCAGCATCTTATGATCAATAAAACATGAATGTGCCTCATTAAGACAACAGCTCATCATGCCCACTGAAATTTCATTTCATTGAATGTCAAATAGCAAAGAACATGTGAGACACATTGCTGACCTTGCATATAGACACTTGTAAATCCAAGTTTCATAAATGTTTATGTACTCAGTGCGACATAAACCCGTATTGAACAGTTGGTGGGTAGCCGTCACAGGCACAGCTATTGGGTTTCCAACCACAAAATCAATGCGAACTTATTTTCTTGACCCCTCTGCCATAAATGAAGAGCATTCGCTGAAATGCAAAAACATCCAAACATTCAATAACTACTCAAAAGCTAAAATATTAGATGATCTGGTATATTATTTGGAAAATGCTTTGTGTGTGTTTAGACAGAGCTCTTCAGAAGTGCCTAATGCAACAAATTTACTACTAAGAACCAGCTGATTTATTAATCAACACGACTGTGCGAAACCCTTAACCACAGATGTCAGCAACATCATCACTGCCATATTTCTATACCCCAAACACCCACACAAACCATATGCCTTGTAGACATGATGAGTTATCAAATCTAAATGAAATATCTTGATTTAACAGCAGCACAGACATGCATTTTTGTCTCATAACTTTCAAGGGCCGACTAGATATGATCTCATTTACTCATAAAATGTAAACCTGGATTTATTTATCTTGGGCCGGGTCCAAACTCCCACTGTGTATGTTCTTCTTTGAGTCTCTCCAGGAATGTTCCAGAACTCTGCGCTGCTCAGTCACTGCGGCTAACAGAGAAACACGAGTTCTGTGTGAAACTCTGCCCGTGCTCACCGTCGCCTATAGAGCACTACAGTACATGCCGAAACTATACATTTTATATGGCACACAACACTGTGATTGGTTTTTACTATCATTGTGGATGTTCAAATAAAGCAGAGTTAACGGCAGTATGGCAATAATACACCTTTTGTTGCTGTAGGTGTCAGAGATATATTCAAATTACTGAGAGCTAAACATACTCAGTGTGTTTACAGTGGTATTCCTTTTCATATTCTGTAAACCCTCATTTTAAGCTTGGCCGGCACCAAATATATGCAAAGACCATTTTTAATTTTCACTAAATCTGTCGACTAAGCACAGTGAAAACAAGCTGATTGATTTATTTTTTTCTGGGTCCACATTAGCAGTTGAACACTATTTGTTTTAGTTGGTCAAAGAGCAGTCTGTGGCATTGGACTGAGACAAGTATGTTACCTACATTCCTTCATGGATGTAACCCTAGCAAAATTGCTCGCCACACTTTAGGAGTCAATGTGTTACCCAAATCTGCCTCTGTTCAGCATCTCGCCAATTAATGTGGATGACTATTTTGACATGTCACTGTAAATCTGTGAAACCACAGATTGTATTGCATTGTCAAAGCCAAATATACTTTGGGTACATTAAGGGCTAAGTGGCAGAAAATGATATTTACTGGTTCATGCTTTCTAGTTCTAAAGGACTTAGTTCATGCCAGATTTGATTGGGTTTGATTACTCAGCATTCATAACTTAGAACCCCCTAATTTTCAGTCCAGCAGATGACGGTGCATTTGAACACACTAACTGATTTACTGCTGATGGTGTCTTCATCTTGTAGCAAATGACAAAAGATATTTTCTGCATATTCTTTATAGATTACTGATATCTTCATTAGTAACATTTTATTTTACCTTTATTATATTCTAAACAAATCACTGTTACTGTTTACAGCAAATGCATGTTAATGAATTTATAGCTGCAACAAAGTTACATTATAGCTGTAAAAAAATTTGTTTGGTATAATTTAGAGATTTTTTTATTGCATTAAAAACAAAAACAAAAGTAAATGTTTCCTCTTTTTTTGTTTCAAAGAAAATGTTCAGTAAAGGAAAACATAAATATTAGAAAAAAATGTATAATTTTTATAGTGGTGCTAGTGAAAATGCTAGCGTTTTAGGTTTAGTAAAAATCTGCTAATGGGCCGAACATTCTCATTTACTTAAGGAAGGCAAACTAACAAGTAAGTAATGTCTCTAATTCTGAAAGGCAAAATGAAAGAGTAATAGCTTTGAATAATCAGACATCAGTTGCAATCTGAAAATCTTTACAAATCACATTGGCTGGTGGTACACCTTTGCGTTTGTGAAAGGGGAAGTTGTTTGGAAGTCGTTCAAAAGTTTTGTGACTGCAAATGAAAAACAGTAGCAGACATGAACACCACTAACTTCCTCCTCTGAACGAAAGATGGCTCCATGTCGTCTGCTTCTACTGTATAAAGGTTTGCCTATATTGGATCCATGTGTGTCAGTTTTCCCTTAGAGGCTTGGGAGACTCCACGTTATAAACATGCTGCCACCCAGAGGACATGTACATCTACTTGTATTGCAAAAACGGGTGGTAGAATTTGCTCAAAAGTGAAGCACTCCAACCGATGATGAGGTATTCATATTGAAACCTGAAAAGAGAGAAAAAAACACTTTTCATTTGGACAAAAACTAAACATTTATATGGCAGATCAAAGTACTGACTGATTGAAGAGACACATGATGAAACTGATATGAAGAAAAACTGTATCCAAAAACAATATTTTCATTAAAATTCTTAACAAACATGTTAAAATAGATTTAAATGTTACTTTTTTATTATATAAATTTTTACTGGATGTATATAATGGCCTTATGAATACACTGAAAGAATTATGTGCATAAAATTACAAACTAGTTTTTTTCCAAGGTGGAAAAATTGAGTTCTGTACCTTTTCATAATCACAATATCATCATGAAATGGATTTAAAAACCATTAAATTAGCTAAATCGGGTTGTTTCATTGTTTGCAAAAGGGACTCAAAAAACCCTTACGTTTATTAGTAAACAATTTATCCAAAACTAAGCATAGCATCTCTAGCTTTCATCATTGTAATGGGAAGAACAGTAATTGGCTACTTTGTTTGACCTACTTCAGAGCACAAATATTGTCATTAGTCATAGAGCAAATCCTTTAATGACATCCTGTCATTACGCTGAAGCTAATATGATAATGGTACAAATGAATTATAAAAGAGCAGAGTTGGTTTTCATCAGCATTCGGCTCTTAGTGAATAGCTGGGGCACAATGCTTTAATTTAAACCATGCGTGCTTTCATTTAAACCGTGGAGAAAATGAGTGCCAGCTCAGTTTGGATAAGGCCATTTCTGGTGAATCGCAGGCAGGGGATCGCAGTTGGATTTTGATTTCTGTTATGTTAGAGTAATTATCAGAATACTCCGAGCCAGCCTGAGCATTACATAAATCACAAAGGGTAAAATTTAAACAAATAGCCACAATTAGTGGAAAATCAAGCTGTTTTGATGAATTAGGTGTAGCATGTTTATACTTACTAAAAACGAACTAAATGAAGTTGAGTTGCCGATCAGAACAGCGCGATTCATTTGGATTTTGTCCTATCTGCATCTGCTCTGAAAAACATGATGGTTGGTTAGTACAGTTCAGTTTTTCAAAAAACAGTAGTGATTTTGTCATAACCAGAGTCCTTTTTTCCGAACATATTTAACAGTATCTTCACCTGCCATGTTTTCTTGAGAATAATTGCCATACCATGAGAGTGGTGTAAAACTAGTGTTTTAAAATCATGAAAAGGAACAATAAAGAGTAAAGTGACTCGTGAGCTGTCAGCAAATAATGACTGCTGGCAACGAAGCATGACACACTCACACTTGCACTGGCATAGGTATGGAGTCCAGTGTGTGCCAAGAATAAATTATCTTTCTGTAGCTATTTAAAGGCAGTATTATGGTGTGATTTATGCACAGAAAACTGCATTGTGGGCTCGAACATTTTCCAAGTGCTGCAGCTTGCAGCAATTTAAATTATATGGGGGGAAAACCACCAAAACGACTATTTGACTGTGGTCCCATATTGAAATTGATATATTTATATGGATTAATTTGGCTCAAAGGAGTAGTTGTACATTTTTGAATCTATTTAGGGACTGCAACGGTCCTTCACAGTAAACATTTCACAAATGTGGAGTTCATGGTCTATGGATGGCATAATTGAAACAGAAAAAATGCTTTGATTTGTTTCAACAGCATTAATAAGCTTATTCTTCTTTAATTAACACTGCAAATGGCTGAATGTTGTATGAAATACAGCATGTGTGTATATATCCTAAAGGCCAAATTGAACAACCTTCTGTTTCTTCAATTGAATTGATGTGTAATTTTCTCATAAAAGTACGCATACCATGTGATGTAGACTTAATCACATGGCCTATACATAAAGGTAACTTTTTCTTAAACTGATTATTCACACATTTAATGGCATATGATGACTGATAAACTGTCAACAAAGTAACAAATGGGTCCTTGAATAGGTTAATTCAGCCCTTTATGGGAATTGTGAATTCACAGCTTGAAAAAAATAATTGACTTTACATTTTACATAAATTTAGGACTAAACTAATTTTTCACACACACAAAAATCTACACCTGACCTTTGACCTTTTTTAGAGTTCTGTCATTTATAACTGACTTTGTTCCATTAGGGTAAATTATTTTTGGCAAATTGGCTGAAACTTCACACACAATCAAATTCTTTTTCACTATCTGAAGTGATGTGAAAATGTCTTATTGTTTCAAAACAAAAACATAAAAAATCTTTCTTAACATTCAATTTCTTCTTGTGCTGCTATATTTGATTTGGAACTCACATTTGAAAATGTCTAAAACATGACACAAATTCAGAGGCAATATCGCTGCCTGGAAACCATGTGTTATGTTTCAAAAACATCAACAAAACATTCAAAAAATACTTTAACATTGTGTTTCATCATGGAATTCCAAATCAATTATCGTGGCACAAGTGAAAATCACTTAGAGTATTCCTGCTCATCAATATAGAGCATCCTTGCTCATTAGAGTATCCCTGCTCATCAATATAATGCCAATAGACACTGGCATCTTTTCCTAATCTATGGTTATTGTATGGATCACATCTTTCGAACTGGCATACAGTCATGGGCAAAAGTTTTGGCAGTGACATAAATTTTGTGTTTTGCAAAGTTTGCTGCTTAAACTGTTGTGGTGTTCATTCACATTGTTTCTAGATTATTGTGTAGTAGAGTGATCTAGAGTGTAGAGCACGTGCTCTCCACTGACTTCACTCCCATTGGTTGTCGCTCGCAAAATTCGCTACTTATTTGCATAATGTTGAAGAATTCTGTTTCTAACCGGCATGCACTGCTTCAAGTCAGCCGCCGATCGGTTTGCGCGGCGCTGCATGAAGTCGAACGCACCTAGTATGTAAGGTGGGAGGAGTTGGATCTGGATCCAACCACGCCCCCTGGATCTTGTGTTCTGGGTTAGGATCATCTCAAAATATCTGTTATGAAAATGAATGATAAAAATAAAAAAATGACATGAAAACCTGTCTATGAAAACATGAACACGTGATTAGAACACTGTTTGATTATGATGCAGCAATTTTATTAATAAAGAAGCATCTAAAAAGGAATAGCTGCCTGAGGTGAAGAGTGACTTTATGCCAATAAACTGAAGCCCGTTCTATGACACATCCTATGATATTAATCAGATAACTTAGATAGCCTACATAACATAGACGTAACAGTGAACTTTAAGTTACGCGCTATAGCGAGAGTGAGAGAGCGTGAGAGAGAGCTCCCGCCGTGATGCGCTTTCATGACATTGCGCTGAAACACGGGCAAGGACAGAATTTATAAATAGATTTCTATAAAGTTCTCATTATAATGCTATGTATTGTTTATGTCAGATTTGTGCTATATTTTCATCTACATTATTAAGTGATTCCATAAATCGTCTGCGCGTTTTCGAAGCCATACGAATTATACGAATTATGCCATTGAACAAATATGACGAAAAAAGCACTGCTGCATTATTATTACATCAGTATTTTTATTTATTTATTTTTTAAAGAAGCATCTAAAAGCAATATGACCATTTCAAATAACTCAGATAGTCAATATCGGGCATTGCATTTGAGCATGAAACAAAACACTGATATGCAGCGCATTCATCGTGTTAAAGAGGTCATATGATGTTGCTAAAAAGAACATTAGATTGTGTATTTGGTGTAATGAAATGTGTTTATGCGGTTTAAAGTAAAAAAAACACATTATTTTCCACATACTGTACATTATTGTTTCTCCTCTATGCCCCGCCTTTCTGAAAGGGTCGATTTTTATAAAGCTCATTGTTCTGAAAAGCTAGGTGTGCTGTGATTGGCCAGCTGTCCAGTGCGTTGTGATTGGCCGAATACCTCAAGCGTGTGACGGAAA
>NW_015633185.1:936426-941346 GCF_001515625.1 Sinocyclocheilus rhinocerous | reverse complement strand
AAACGAGGCATTTGTTGCATCCAGTGGGGACATAATTACTGATTATAATGACTTATACTGTCTTTTTACGCGTTGTATCGTGCCGCGTAAACATAAAACCATGTCTGCTTTTGTGATCGGAGAAATGACAAACAACAAGTGCTACTCTACACTGCTCAAAACTCGCGTTTGAATCGTCAGTGGCAAATCCTTTAAATGAAAACGTACTTAACAGTCTGTGAGTCAGAACAGCCGGCATTGTAGTCAACTCTACCAGGATCAGGAAACAGTCCTCCATAAAATGTGCTGCACACAAACATTGAGGCTAGAGTGAGCAGAGTGAGAGGCATTTGGGCGGCGTTATGCAAATCTTCCCACATCGTGACGTAGACATGTGGGGGTGTGTTAGAACGAGCCGTTTTAGGTAGGCGTGGTTGACTCTTAACTTTTATAAAGAATATCTCTTTGGATTTGAGACTTTAGTCTTTGCAACATTACAGATCTTCTTTATGCACCAAGAGCTTGTAACACTTCAAAGAGAAAGGAAAAATTTAAATCGCATCATATGACCCCTTTAATAAATGTTGATATCCCGATTCCCAACGCATCTTATATTAGATTAATCAGATGTAGCTATTAACCAATCAGGAGAAAAAAAAACATTTCCATCATCGTTTACATGATCGATCGTCGCTGTCACGTTGCACATAACCCCTTTAAAGGAATAGCTCGCCTAAAAATGAAAAATAGCTGAAAATTTACTCACATTCAGACCATCCACGATGTAGATGAGTTTGTTTTTTCTTCAGAACAGATTTGGAGAAATTTAGCATTATATCACTCTGCAGTAAATGGGTGACTTCGAATGAGAGTTAAAACTAACTTGTTTATTACAAACACACAGCTTCCCGTTAATTGGTGGACTGGAGTTTGGTGGATTACTTATGGATTATTGTGATGTTTTTATCAACCGTTTGGACTCTCATTCTGACAGCACCCATTCACTGCAGAAGATCCATTGGTGAACAAGTGATGCAATGCTAAATTTCTCCAAATCTGTTCCCAATAAGAAACAAACTCATCTAGACTACATCTTGAGTGAGTAAATTTTCAGCTAATTTTCATTTCTGGGGAAGATATTCTTTTATATTTTTCCCACACGTTTATCAAAATTCATGTAAACAGCTCTCAGACCCCTGAAATGAATCAAGTGTGAAAGCACTCTAAAATATGCATTCTCTCTCAAGGATGTGGCCACAATGTTGGACGAGTTGTTTAACCTCTGTGATCTCCACCTAAGGTTTTCCATTGTAGCAAATACCAAATGCGAGTCATTCATTCATTAATTTATTTATTGATAGAGGTGACCTCTGTTCTTCACAGTTTAGATTACTTTGAATAAGTTCCATCAATAGCATAACAGACCTTGTACTTATCCACTGATCCGCTTAACTAAATGTTTGTTGGAGTTTCAACGACACAATTTTTAGCCAAAGTGTAGCTACCGTTTTTAATGCCAGGGCTAAGGGAATAATCAAATGCGCTCACTTTGACGGGCATCTTTTTCCCAAAAAGGCATTTCCTCTTTTTCTCACTCTCATATGTTGCCCTGAAAAGTCTGAGTCATTTAGCAAATCAGTTCATCTCAAGCTGTCCTCTCATATATGTAACATTAAGAAGTAAGCAATGAGCAGATCAAAAATGATTCAGCGTCCCTGTGCTTGTTTTTCTTCTCGATGAGGGTGTTGTATTATTTAGTATAAATAAACCTGTTTAAGTTTAATACTGACAGCCCTTTTTTGGTTTTTCATTCATTTAAAACCACTCGTTTTGTGCCAGAAAAAAAATGTCTCTGATTAAATTATAAATTATTGGACGGAATTATAATTATTGGGATTATTTATAGAAAAATAATGCCATCTTAAAGGGTTAGTTCACCCAAAAATGAAAATTAGCCCATAAATTATTCACCCTCAAGTCATTCTAGGTGTATATGACTTTCTTCTTTCAAACGAATCCAGTCTGAGTTATATTAAAAATTGTCTTTGATCTTTCAAGCTATTTAATGCCACTCAGCGGGTGTTGCATGCATCAGTCCAAAAGAAGTTCAATAAAAAGCACTCATCTTTAAAAAAAAGTGTCTCACACGGCTCCGGGGGGTGAACAAAGGCCTCCTGTAGCGAATCGATGCGTTTTTGTAAGAAAAATATCCTTATTCAAAACGTAATAATCACTTTAATGTAGCTTGCGCCAGCAGTTGTACACAGAAGCAGTTCCGGGAGCATGACGTATGAGTTCAGCGTTGCACATGCGCCGGTGAGTCTCGTGAAAACCAACGTTTGTTAACAGGAGCAAAGGAAGCAAAGTTTCCTTACTTTAGCAAAGGAAAATCAGTCTCCTCTTGGCTTATATCGAAATCCTCCGACATTCTTCTTTACAAATCCTCGTTTTGTACTTCTAATAGGTGATGACCTATGTTGTTTTGATCTCTCCCCGCGCTTCCGTGTTCGTCACTTATGAGCGGCGCATGCGCAGTGCTGACCTCATACAATAGGATGACTTGAGGGTGAGTAATTTATGGGCTAATTTTTTGGGTGAACTAACCCTTTAAGCAACTTCAATATAGTTTACTACTTGTTTGTTTGTTTGTAGATCGTAATGTAGCTAACTACTTTTTCAAAACAATACTTTAGCTTGACTACTTGAAATTACAATTTCCCTGAAGCTTGCCAAGTTTTAAAGTAGCTTCCCCAACACTAAATATTTTGTCATTTTTAATTGGTCATAAGTACTGTAGAGGATCTCATGAACTGGTTGCTTGACGTAGCCATGTGCTTATGAATATACTCCATAGAGAAAAGCTGGGAGGTTACAGTCATCGTCATCCACATACTATTTGGGTGTTGTATTTTCTTTACAACCATGTTAAAGAATGCAATGGAAATGCATGCTTTGTTCTGTGGTAAACTGATAAGTACTGTCTTCAGTGTCAGCCAAGGCCGCAGTATATTTCCACATTTGCTAGGCATATGTGAGTAATTAGAAATAACTAATTTGGCAGACTGTCTGGTAATAGTGAGGAAATCGGTGTAATGTTTGGCTCACGGACCTCAGGGCCATACAATTATCATTTACAATGTGTTTATTTTTTATACACAACTGCCATTTGCTAGATTTGTCTCATGTGATGGAAGGCTATCTCAATTTATTGCAACAACACCTTTTAATCTCTTTATGCTATATGGGCCTGTGGAAAAATGAGTCTCAATATAAAATTTAATTCATATGATCTCTTCTCAAATTATTACTCAGAAAGCAGAAGTAGATACTCTTAGTAGTAGTCTATGTCTTTTTAAAACAAATGACATTTTTAATTTTTCACTTACAGTTGAAATTGCCAGCTGGGGTGTTGCTGACATGTTAAAAAATTAAAGATATTCTCTGTTTTATTTGATTCTAAATTATGACTAATCATTGCTTGTTATCTTGACTAATTATCGGTTAACTTTATTATGCAAATGCCAGAGTCATTATAATTGATGATTCTTCTAGTTTCTTTCACTGTAATCCTCAAATTTTACTTCCACAGAGGAAAAGACCTTCTCAATTAAGTCAATAAGCAGTAATTAGCATAATTTGACACCTTTCCACTATATAATAAATACATAAGAGATAGTTTAAACTGCATATAAAAAATGCAGGAATTACAAGCCATTCACTCAGACCTCCATGGCTGACTGACGATAATATAAAACGTTCTTATGATGAATGGGTTGCAGTGTCTCTGCAATAAAGTCACATTTTATTATCATTTCAAAACATGCAGTGGGTGAACTTCACTCAGAAATAAGACAGCCCTTCATCCAGCTACTAGAAGATGAGTGTGTCTAGCTAACTGACAACACAGACCAGGACCAAGCAGCAGAATAAAATAAATGAATAACATCTCCCATGAAAATGGCACTCATGTCATGAATGAAGCTTGTGCAATAGTTTCTCTAAGAAAGTCTCATAGAATCTGTTCTAATTGTGTCCAACTGTTAGTTTCACTTGTGATTTACGTCAGATGTCCTTATCTTTACACATCCCTGCCCGCAATGTCCAACAAAATAAGTCACCTTCAGTCACAAAAACACGAATTTACCTTTCGAGTGATTCACATGGCTCTTTTGATCTGTCTGCTGCCAGATTGTGCTAACAATATCACTTTTTATCCATTTAACACATCCTTGCTGAATAAAAGTATATTAAAAGTTTCTTTTAAAAAAAAGAAAAAAAGAAGAAGAAAAAAAATTAAATTTACTGACCCCAAACTTTTTTTTGTTGTTGGAATAGTTGTGTATATTTAACACAATTTTTATTTTGAATAAATACTGTTCTTTTTCATTTCATTAAATACTGTTTCCTACATTGATTATAAATCAGCATATTAGAATGATTTCTGAAGGATCATGTGACACTAAAATCTGGAATAATGATGCTGAATATTGTGACACTAAAACAAATTCCTTGTATGTGCAAACATACTTGGCAATAAAGCTCTTTCTGACGTCTGGTGCGTGTGTGTAATATACAGTAGGCCTACTACAGTATGAAAATGCATATTTTTCAATTAAAGAGAACTTATAGAATAAATATGTACTGCTTTGGGTGCTTGACACTTCATTGGTCATTTTGTGTTTTAAGAATGATATTCAAGGTTAAGAATACGCTGAAAGTTACTTAAATGTAAATACGACTTTCCTTATTGATCACGTCTTCCCTCAGCAAAATGCACGTTTTCTTGCGTGGCTGGATGTTGGAATCACGTTGTTTGCATTCGCTCAAACTGATTTGCTGAAGTCGAAACGTGGTCGTTAAAAAACCCAACTCCGGCGTGAGTCTATGGCGTTCGGACGGGATCTTTAATATGACGCTGCAACATGCACTCGTCTCACTGAA
>NW_015633185.1:900355-935979 GCF_001515625.1 Sinocyclocheilus rhinocerous | reverse complement strand
TTTGCCGCTTCCCATTGGTTGGCAGTGGTCCCATGAGACAAACCATTTTTTAAAAACTTTCATTTTGCCGCTTCCCATTGGTTGGCGGTGGTCCCATGAGACATACATCAAATCTGTTTACTCCTTACTGTCAACTTCTGGAAATCACCCAAAGTTCATTGGGTTACTCAAGTTCACTGGCACAATCCCATGTAAACCACTGACACTGCCCGATGGAAGGGCCCTCATACATACAATCTTCATTAAGACATCCAGTATTGGGAATAATTCAGCATATTGATTAGTATATTGATTACTTTCATGATTATACATAATATTTTGAGTAAGATAATACCATATTGAGTAAATAACATAATATGTAATAGAATTACACAATATTGGCAACCCTAATTGTGGGGTCAGAATAAAACTCTATTATATAGGCTAAGAAGTGTTCAAGAGCACTAACTTATTAAAAGTGCTGACGTTACTAACCTCACAACATTTTTCAGTAGCGTGACAGTTTTCAAAACAGACCAACGAACAACCTTCTTTTCCCAACGACTAAGTTAGCGGTGTAGCGCGACCAAACGCCACATCGCCGTTTTTAATGGCAGGCTCAGGGAATAATCAAACGCGCCTACTCGACGGTCGTCTTTTTCTGTGAGTCCTTTTTCCTTTCTGCCTCTCACATGTCGCCGTGCATCCCAACCAGTTCTCTTTATGTTACTTAACATTAAGAAGTCAATTAATTCTTGTGAATCGGCTGGCTCGCACGGTTCATAAGCAATGAACACAGCAACAAGCCGTGCTTGTTTTAGCCTACTTCTCGGTTAGAGTGTTGTATTATAGCCTATACAAATGTAGCTACCTGAAGTTTCTGTCAGCCTTTTTTAGATTCTTCATTCACTTAAAACCATTCATTGCTTTTGTGCCAGAATACGGCTCTGATTAAATTATAAATTATTGTACATAATTATAATTACTGGCAGTATTTATCCACCTTATTTTTCACGTTAGAACGGCCACGGCTATTTAAATTTAATGTGTAGAGGCCTATTCCTTCTAGTTATTTTTAGCTGTACAAAACTGCGCTGCTTGAAACTGCAAACTGGTATTTTTTTTACCACATTATTTTAATGTATTGTCTTAATTAATTAATTAATTAATTGTAGTGCAAACAGTTTTAGCGTTTACTGCACTTTGATATTCTTCTCGTTATATAGCTGCTAATGAAAGTATCGCACATTCACAGAAAACAGATTACTTCAGTGTTGATAAATAACGTGGATAGAAAAAAATATTTCCATTTTAAGTAACTTCAATGTTAACTACTTTTTTGTTTGTTTGTATCTTGTAGTGTAGCTAACTACTTTTTCAAAATATGGCTTGCTTGACTATAGGTTGACTACTTGAAATGATTAGTTCGAACCTTCCAAGTTTTAAAGTTGCTTCCCCAACACTGCTTACGCCAGTATTGTTGGTTGTAAACTAAAACTCAACAGGTCTTTTACTGACATTCCTTTGCAAAACAAAGTAATATCCATCCATTTGTGTTTAGAATGGACAGATATCGGTTCAAGCGAGACAACAGGCCCCCATATTATTTTGGATCTCATTTGCTTTGAGCTCCACAGGGGCAGTGGGGAAAAAGCGAAAGTGGAGGAGTTGTATTATCAGAGGCCCTAACTCATCTTTAGGGGAGCTCGAATTTGCCTATTGTCTGAGAAGAGGAGCGAGCCCCACACTGTGGCGCCGTGCATTTGAATTGCTGACATGGCAGAAAGCTGTCTGGGTCACAGAGTCACCTGGCACCAGCGGTAATGGCCGGCGAGGCAGGGCGATTGGGGAGGGTGGGTGGTTTTGAGGGTGTGCTACGTACAGCCGCTGCCGGGCATCGGGACCATTATGGCGATGCTGAAATGCTCCCCTTCTCCGTGATGACAGGCCAATCTTCCTCCAACAATACGGTGTAATTTGTGAGGGGACCTCACTGTGCGAGTGAGGATGGGTAATTAAGGGAAGAGAGGACAGTCAGGGACACACACAAGCCAACAGTGATGACAGCCATCAGCTGACTGCTGTATGGAGCCTTGTTATACGCTCCATCATCATGGAACTAAATGCTCCCTTGACCCGGCGATGAGCTTGGAGTGAAGCTCAGTGGCAGCGGAGAGGGGTGGGTGGCTGAGGGGGGCCGTTCGGAGCCTGTTCTTCTCGGGGGAGAGAGAGGAACCAGAGAGAACAGTGTGGGGAGCATTGTCCCCCAGTTTTCTCGTACGTGGGAAAAGCCTTGGAGTTGTAAGACGGGAAGTTATTATGAGGCCTCGTTCAGACCCCCCTCCATTACTGTTACTGGCCAACAAAGCCAGCTCAGTCCCAGAGCCCAGCACTGACATGTTGTGGCTGAGCTCTCGCCACAGTCCTAACTGCTGAATTAGGAACATTCATTTGGCTATTAAGTCATGAATGGGATCTTCCCTCTACTGGCTCTTTAAATGTGAGGGCCTTTATGCTTTTCAGGGGAGTTTAGGCTCTATACTTAGGGGGAAATTATTGGCTCTATTGTGGACTGAGATAATCTCTCTTGTCACTTAACAGCTCAGACTGCAGTCAAAAAAATGGCACAAAAGTCCTATTTAATATAAAGGCCATCTCTAACACTAATACCCAGCTTGGTACCCATTTGTGTACTAAATGGGCATTAAGCTGCTTAAAACCAGAGTACAATATGACTTTAAGCAATGAGGGAAGTTACTGAGACTGGTCATACTGGCAATGTGTTCATGGCTCTTGCAGTACGTCTAGTGTACATTTATTAATTTAGAAGGTGCTTTTATTCAAATCAGATTATAAATATGGAAGCAATTCATCATGAGAACCTCCAATATTTGCAGTAAACAATGGCAAGTTTCCACTATAAGTTAGATTGGTAAAGCTAGAGCAAAATATATATATTTTAAATTTATCAAATATTTTATTCAGCAAGGATGCATTAAATTGATCAAAAGTGAGAGTAAAGACATGTTACAAAATATTTCTCTCTCAAATAAATGCCGTTATTTTTAACTTTCTATTCATAAAAGAATCCTGAAACAGCACAACATCAAATCAGCTTATTACAATAATTTCTGAAGGATCATGTGACACTGAAAACTGGAGTAATGGCTGCTGAATATTCAGCTTTGCCATCACAGAAATAAATTACATTTTAAAATCTATTAACATAGAAAAAAACTGTTATTTTAAATTTTAAAAATAAGTATCCAGATAAAAATAATAACAATAATAAATAACAATTATTCAGAGCCTGTTATTCTGATTGTTCTTAATGACATTCATGTTTAATCACAGTGCCCAGAATTCATCACACTTGAGGTTTAACATTATCTCACTACCCCCACAAAGTTTCAGTGGCTTCTATCTTTCTCCAGTGCTTCACACCAACGCAGATATAAGCCATATGAGTGTGTGTGTGTGTGTGTGTGTGTGTGTCTGGAGCTGCTTGGCACAGTCATGGGCAGACTGTGGCTTCCCCCTCACAGACAGCGCACTTTCAACCACACTTCAACAACTCATATTCACCATGAGACCGCTGATCTGCTGACAGATACTTGATTTATGATTGCTTTGCAGATTTTTATTGCAAATGTTAACATGAAACAAACCACTCATGGAAGTCTTTGGCATTGGTGGTGATGGCTGTATTAAAGTACTTATGTTTTGCAAAAGCAATGGCTAAATGATATGCTTTCCGCATCATCTTCTCTAGATTTTGGGTCCAGTTCTGTAAATGATGACATTGCATCAGTCATCAAATCCAGTACCCTGTGTCTCTTGAAGGGATGGTTCACCCAAATGAAACAGAATTACAGAATTACTTTTGTGCTCTGCAGAAGAAAGAAATGCATAGTCTTAAAAATAAAGGTTTCAATAGAAGAACCATTTTGGGGTCCAAAAAGTACCTTTCTGTGAACATTTCTTAGAAAAATCTTATTATGAAGAATATTGTAATCATACGAAGAACCTTTTTCACTATAAAGCACCTTTTGTTCAATGGAAAGGTTTTTTCATGGAACGATCAATGCCATTAAAGAACCTTTGTTTTTAAGAGTGCGTACAGGCTGGGATTGACATGAGGGTGAGTAAATAATGACAACATTTTGGGGCGAACTCTTTTAACATACAGCTGATAGCATTGCTTCAATGTACTTTTGTGATAAATGTATTTAAAAAGTGTAAATTAAATGATATTTAAGAGGACAAACTGACAAAATAAAGGCAATGAAGCTGGACAGTAACTGTTGAAAGCTCAGTACAAATAAAATATAGCCATGCCTATAGGCTGCCCTGCATTTTAACGTCCCCTTAATTAGGCTCTTTTAAAATGCCTAATTATAAATTTATTGTAGTTCACAAACACACAGACGCACTCACACACACACAAACACACCTTCCCTGCCACAAACACATGCATAAACATATGGTAACGCTTAAATCCATTTAATAGCTATTTACTGTGATCTGTACTTTTTTATTTAAACACATTTTCCACTCTGCAAATGCTATTTTTTTTTCATAAAACCACTTTTTTTCTGTTTTGAATTACATTATTATTGTGCCAGCACTTAGAACATTAGCTGTTACATCTGCGTGTGAAGTGATGCACTTGTGTATTGGAAAAAGTCAAACAACAATTACCTCCGTGAGGCTGGAAGAAGCTGATGTCAGGCTATCAGCCCCTGCTCTCCTTAGCAACACTGGGCGGCCCTGATAATAATAAACGAGACTCTCTCAGCAAGGAAAAAAGGCTCTTTGGCAGAGCGTGAATCATGCCGTTTTAATAAACAGTCATGAGAGCTGGCCAGGCTAAACCTTTGAGGTCAGCGGTAGTTCTGCCATCTACAGCGAGTCTCAATCGCTGCGTACTGAAGGCCCTCGAAAATGAAACCCAACTCCGCGGCAGCACAACGGGACATGTGTTCACTCTTACTCTAATGTGAAAATGGACACTCATACATTCAGCTGTGACCTGTTTTATGGTTTTACACAGTCATAGAGCCCTATAACCTCTAATGGGACACAAACCTGTGCCACAGAGCCATAACACTCCACCAGCTGTTTCACAGGGAGAGTGACAGCGAATCTTTAAAAACGTAAAATAAAATTACTCCGCACATGGAAGAGGAAAAGCAACGAGTAACAAGACACAGACACTTCACAGTCGCTCTAACCTTTAAAATGGCTATTTTATAGAGGTTGGACTTTTTCTGACATAGTAAATAACTGAATTGTATAGCATATTATGTCAAATTTTCTTATCTCAAATTTATATGTAATATTTTCTTCTAAATAAGTAAATAAGTAATATTTTCATGTACAAAATAGGATGTATAAACAAACACGCTACAAATCACTTTAAAATGAGCTCATAAAGACCTGGTAAATAATGTTTTGTTTAAGAGGATGACAGATACAACTTCAGGAGGCCTAAAATGGCCCATTAAGCATTTGGTTCTTTGTACTTTGGCAGGAGAATAACAGCTGGCAGGCTGGGCACTCCTCGTTTGGCGGCTAAAGAGGGAAGAATTTGTTTTTTTAAGGTAATTACTCAATTCAGAACTGACATGTACCTAATTGATATGGAATATGGAACTGCTTGTTAAATATACCTTGCTATTGCAATCAATCTAATGAAATCAGATAATAAAAGTAAGCTTCATACTACATTTACATCTGAAGGACCTGAAAATGTTTTCATTATGTTTTGCCCCACGGTATATTAAAGTATAAGTAAGTTAGGTTGTTCCATAATTCATCTGAATTAATATTGCAGTATGGCAAAAAAATGAGTGATTGTGTCCTACTTTTCTCAAGACAGTAAGTATACACTTTACAACACCACCTTAAAAAAGCCATAGTTCCTGACATACTCCACCCATAATTCCCAGACGCTGTAGAAGAAGTGATCTGTGGCTACAATTATCACACATCTTGTCCTTGAAATAGGGGAATGTGAATTGTACTCTGCGGCTGTAATCTCTTACTGATTTATTCAAACTATGTCTTTTTGGCTGGAAGAAATGCACAACTTTTGAGAACACCATTTTTCATCATTTTCTTGATAGGTGATTAACTGGAGTTTTCCAGGAATCAAATGACAAACATTAAAGCACGTTTTATGTGTATCCTTTTTTGTCCTTTGGCTGCTCTTTTGTTTACATGTAAACTCCTGATCTTTTCAAGTGAACTAGGAAATCTGTGGGATGTTTGTTAAAAAAAATGGGTGTTAGAACACACAGGTCATTTGTTTAACAGTATGCTGTCAGGAATTAATGTACTATTAATGATGTATAATTAATTGCTACATTTAATTAATTACTCTTTGTCTAATCTAAATGGGGATAAAGCACTCTGTCAAGTTTATGGCCTCTAACATACATTTCATTAACGTAACTGTTCAGAGCGACTTAAAATTAAATAGTCTTTGGCTCACATTAAATTTGTTTGAGAATAAATTAAAACTATAAAAATGTTTTGTCATGTGGTAACATCTAAATTAACTGGCTTCATTCATGACAAAATTATCTCATTAGGCTTACACCATGCAGTGGAAGTTGTTTTAAAGGGTCAGATCAGGTAGAAATAGCTTCTGTGAACGTTTTTCACTTTTACAGTGAACAACAGCAATAATTCAGAAAGAATGGCCACTCTGTGCATCTCGGTTCTTTTCACGGAACATAACTGTGAGGACAGAGCCAGCGTGGGGTGGAACACATGGCCAGCGCTCAGTCAGGTGAAAGTGTCTCCCCCATGCTGGCGTCTGAAATACCCATCTCCAGGTCCCACTGTGGCCCCTGCCTGCCAGCTGGAGCCCCCTGACCTCTCCAATGCAGTCAGGTCCAGAGTGCCGTCACTGAGCAATACACAGAAATGAATGAACGGGTAAACCAGGACCCCCTGAAGCCCACTGGGGTTAATACACAATGTAAACATTGATCTAATATTGGATGAAATTCAAATTTAATATGACATGACTAGGAAACAAGTATATAGTATTTGATAAAAATACGCTAAATTCAAATCATTGAAATGCATATTTTGGGTTTGATCTTTCAATTTCTCCAGTTTTCTCAATTAAAGGGTCTAGAGTTAAATACTGTAAAAAAAATCCACATTTTGTTTTTGATCTTTCATTATCATTTTCAAATTTTCTCAATTAAAGGGTCTACTTGAGTTAGCAAGGATATCTTTTTACACACCAAAAAAAGTGTGTAAACCTGCAAATATTACCATAAGAAGCCATTTCTACCTGATCTATCTCTTAAATTCAGTTTTGTTGGTGTAACCATGTATGTTGATTCACTGATATTTTGACTTAAATAAAAATCAAGGCAAAATAGTCAAAATTATTTAGAAGTTATCACATGAAGCAGTTTTTTTAGATTAAAGAAATAGTTCACAAAAAAATTTAAATTGCTGAACATTTATCAAATTAAAAAATCTAAATGTTTAAAATTTAGAAATCAATATTATGGATAGAATACTCGTTTTTTAGGCAGAAGCATTGATCTGAAGTTAAAAATGTCTTGATGGATTTATTTATTACAAACATACAGCTTTTCATTTCACAAAATATTAATAAATTGACTGGAGTCATGTGGATTACTTGAGTATTATTGTGGTGTTTTTATCAGCTGTTTGGACCCTCATTCTGACGGCACCCATTCACTGCAGAGGATCCATTGGTGAATAAGTGACGTAATGCTGCGTTTCTCCAAATCTGTTCTGATGAAGAAACAAACTCATCCACAACATGGATGGCCTGAGGGTGAATACATTTTCAGCAAGTTTTCATTTTTGGGAGCCCTAAATCACACAAGCACCTACATTTTTGTAGTTGATATATTTTTTTTGTCAAGTTCTAGAAACACAATAGCGAAGTCTATGACCTGTCCCTGACAAAATTACACCACTATTTTAAACCATTATGTGTTATTCAAAGGAGCCAGAATGGATTGGACACTACAGACCCTAAAGCTCTGTAGAGAATGTAACTATGGAAAGCAGACAGTCGTAAATTCCCCTACATGAAAACCTTTCTTTCCTGTACTGATATCTCCCTCTTAGGCACTAAATCTTCACTGTTAACTTGAGGCCATTAGAACCAAACACAGGGATTGCTGACTAATTGATAACGTTACGATTTGAAACATTCTCAGAGGCCCTAATTGAAAACATTAGGGAGGAGGCCTGGAGATGTCTGGGGAATGAGCGGAGGGAATTGAAGGGGGTCTTTGATCTTGGAGCTTGTCTGTCATCCTGTTTTCCTTCAAGGTTTCCTGGTTTGTTTCAGTAGACTGAGGCAGACTCTTGGGGACAGGACGTTAATGGATCACTTAAAAGAGACCTATTCTTTACGAGGAGGCTAAAGCGTTATCAGCTGGGTTAAAGGCAGTCAGGCCGCAGAACTGCATTTATGGGGGGAGGGGGGGGCTGACAGATAACCCTACTGAGTATTACAGTAGCTTTTTGTTGCAGGGGAGGAACTGCACTTTTCAGGGAGGAAAAATGGGAGAAAATTAGTGCAGAGTTCAGGACATTGTTTGAATCAATTTGTCACATTGATGCAAAACCAAGTTTTTACAGAATGCAAGAGCAGAATGTAATGTAATCTTGTGTTTGTAGGTTTATCCAAAAATGTTAGAGAAAAAACAACGTTATTTTCAAAATAGGTGCTAAAGACGTTTAACAATTGATAAAAGGTTGGATTAATCTTACTACAGCTGACAGAATCAATTAACACTTTTATTGTCCCAAACAATATTTGATGTGGAATCATGTAGTTTTACTTAAATGACTACTACAAAGTGCTTGAATGATTTACAACAAATATGTTAACCAAACAATCGTCAAATCTTCCATAGTTTCATCGATTTTGTGGTCCTATAGCTAATAGGAAATGTTCTCAGGGAAACTTCGGCTAAAGTTCAAGCAGTAACATTAATTGAACTTACTTTCAACCTTATCTGGATAAACATTCTCAAAACGCTGGCATGAAACAATTATTCATACATTGTTAGTATAATGATCTTTAAATGTTACTACAGGGAAGTTTGGCCATTCTTATAATGGGTAACTACATCTACATACGTTAATGAATTAACTGCAAATAAAATTTGATAAGGTCAGAAATGTCTTTAAAATGTGCTTAGAAGACACTTTAATTATTCAGTCATAGTGAATGGAACCCCGTCTAACACATTTAACTTCCTAACATTCCAATTAAGCTTTGAAAACGTTATTTCTGAAAGTTCTGTGACAGTTTAAATGTGTTTTTTCCCCCTTGGTTATATGAACGTTATGGAATATATTAGCAGAAAAAGGCTTGAGTGAGTAGTTTTACATAGGGTTTTCTTAACGTTATCTCAGCTTTAATATAAGAAAAAGCAAATAAGTTATGGTTATGTGGGTCTTTGTTTTGACACATTCTAATCACTGTTGTCTTAGCAACGTGAAATCTCCAGGTAGGCAGCATGACTGCTTATCATTGAGATAGGCTGACATCAAACTTGCAGTAAATTTACTGATATGCCAGCCTAATATGAAAATAAACTGTCAAGAATGTTTGGATTTGATCTTGGCCAGTCCAGCATTTTAAAATCTTTACACTTGATCCAAAGCACCAGCAGAAAATTACTCTTTGTCCCTTGCATAAGGTGGGATATATCATTGTCAATTTTTTTCCCCACTGTGAATTAGCAGCAGTTGTCTCAGTTGAGTAAAGACTGTGCAGAGGAGGACTCCTCTGAGTACATAACACAACATGATTCTCCAAGCTGTCCAGGCTCCGGCGCACAGTTGGCTTTGATAATGGGATTCCAAATCACAGTTGGCTTTGAGCAGAAACATTTACTTGAGAGAGATTTTTTTGTTTGCGTGTCAAAGCCCCATCCATTCCAATGGCTCTGAATTATAGTGGAGATCATGCTGTTCCAGTATGAAATGGTGCCTGCAACAGAAAGATCAGATTTCATGAATTTTGGTCTTTCATCCTTATGAAAGAAATATGTGCGCCATCCCAAAACGTTTGAACAGCCCTTTAAAGTTTGCGTAGAAAGCGTATTTTATTCTGAAAATTTTGAGAAAATGACATTCAATTGCAAAAGAAATTACTCTTTGTCCCTTGCATAAGGTGGGATATATCATTGTCAATTTTTTTCCCCACTGTGAATTAGCAGCAGTTGTCTCAGTTGAGTAAAGACTGTGCAGAGGAGGACTCCTCTGAGTACATAACACAACATGATTCTCCAAGCTGTCCAGGCTCCGGAGCACAGTTGGCTTTGATAATGGGATTCCAAATCACAGTTGGCTTTGAGCAGAAACATTTACTTTAGAGAGATTTTTTTGTTTGCGCGTCAAAGCCCCATCCATTCCAATGGCTCTGAATTATAGTGGAGATCATGCTGTTCCAGCATGAAATGGTGCCTGCAACAGAAAGATCAGATTTCATGAATTTTGGTCTTTCATCCTTATGAAAGAAATGTGTGCGCCATCCCAAAACGTTTGAACAGCCCTTTAAAGTTTGCATAGAAAGTGTATTTTATTCTGAAAATTTTGAGAAAATGACATTCAATTGCAAAAGCAAATTTCACCGAAGAGGCAAATTGCTGAATACTAAATGAAGACCATAATCATTTTAAATGTTCCTTAGATCTGAATCTCTAATGACATCTAAATTGAGAGATATCAGACACATAAAACCATTGAAAATGCAAAAAAAAGTACTTAAGCTAGCTCCTATTTATCATTTAAAACTGATGGCACTCCTGTTTGCCCCCATCAGGCTTTCACACTTTAATTGGACTGGTGCCACGGCTGCAGTGGGGTTGGAGATCAATGGATTGCATGGACAGTGGAGCGTCTCTCGAGCAACTCTCACTGAGCGTCTGCCTCTCACTGCCTGTCTCAATCTCCTGCCCCAGGCTACATGGTCTCCATGTATCCAGGCACGCCGATCAAACAAGCCTTATCACAGTCTGAGTCAGTGTGGGTCCTCACTTAAATGCTCTTAATTATAGCATAATTACACTTTGGTAAGCTGTGCTTTATGAAGCAATATGTTCTGTTTTGTGTATGTTCGGTAAGTGCTATCAGATCATGTTTTCATGAAAACAATGAGACCATGTCTGTGTTTACAAGCATTTTCATATTGAAAAGCAAAAAAAAATGTATGATATCATTAAGAAGTAATGGGACTATGAGGGTTTTACCATTATTAATTTAGCAAAATGACGACAGCAAAACACCAAAGGATACCTGGTTTTTAGGAACAAAATGTTATGATGTTTTCATCATGCAACACCATAAATAACCAAAATATTCATATTGGAGAACTTTTGCAAATCATTGTTAAAAAAATGGTGTAGAAAAAATATTTACTCAGAAAGTGGTAGTACATTTCACAATTAAATACAAAGAAAGGGCAAGTAACACATTAAATTAAACATTACATTTTGAAATAGAAAGACTGAAATATTATGTTCTTGTAAAACATACTCCAATTATATTTGTTTTATTTACTTAAAAAAAAGTAAAAAGGTTTCACAGTGTACATTCATTTGAACAAAACTGAACCAACCTCTTCACTTTCGCAATATTTGTAATAACATCACAATCTCCTCATAGGAATCAGCTTCTCCTAAAACATGCAATCAGTCCTACCCCTCTATATTATAATTAACCCCTAAACAAGCTAATATTTAAGATCACAGACGTATTTTGCACTGCTCGTCACTTTCAAAGAGTTTTCAGGAGTGCTGGTCCAAATTTAATTCTATTTGAGGAAGATAGTAATTCATATCTACAGGGCTTTGCATAGGAAGTACCCGGGCCCTTTGCTTTTGAACCTTTGGGTTTGCTTTAATGTGGGTCAGCTTGGAGGTGTAGTCCAGAGGTGTGGGGTGATATTACAGACAGCGAGAGAGAGTGTTTGCTCTCTGCTTATTATGGAGAGGAGCCAGTCTTCTCTGAGACCGTGGGGAGAAGATGGCAGCACTGATAGCAGCCACATGGGTTCCATCAGACTAATTGAAGCAGGCTGCTCTGCACCAAAACTGAGCCCTGAAGGACGTGACAAAACCAATTGATTTAAAGGCAATAGAAACAGTACGCAAAAAAAGGACATTTTTTACCAACAGCCCTTAATGCGAAGCAGGGTTGTTTACGGCCGAGTAGGTGTCTCCCAAATATGTATTTTACTTTTACTGATTAGAGAGAAGTTTGGGCTTACATGCTGCAAGGTTTCAGAAACAGAGCTGCACTTCAAAATCAGAGGAGTGATGAAGGCATTCTTTCCAGTGCAGGAACCCAAGTATGATATTACAATAATCTGAGTGATTCAGCGCTTATGTCAGATCCATTTGAAGAAATAGATGTTGACAGAGACAAGGATGAACAAAGGAAGCCTCACATGCAGCATGGAAAGTTTTTAAAAACGCATGTAACATGATCAAAGATATGACAACAAAATAAAGGTCATTTTAAAAGGATTTGGCATAAAAGAGCATGGGTGTACATGATCACAATGTACAACATCAAGTTCTGTAAAAAAAACTTTAAGTGCAAGCTAAGATAATTTTTGACAAACAACTTATTATTACTAATATTAGCGGATCAAATGATTGGTCACCAGTATATCAAGATTTCAACACAGTGCTTATGAAGAAAGTCATGCCGATAAGACCTTTCCAAGGAATGTACATCTGATCATCTTAAGTGTCATCATCTGACTGTGATGAAAAGTGCTCTCATAGTGTCAGAGAAGTAGCTTTCATTGTGTGTCAGTTTCATAAATACTCATTTTTATTACATAATTTTCAAAAATAAAAATCATACTTAAAACTACAGTCAAGATATCCTTCAGAAAAAAGTAAGCTACACTACAAACTCCTAAAAAAAGGTGGCTAACTATGCTGAAGATGGGGGCAGGGGGTGCATTAAACAGTTGACCATCAATTTATACTGAAAAGTTCACCACCAATAAAAATAAAACCCCAATTTATGAAACTAAAAATAGTTTAATACATAGTTATGAACATCAGCATTTGACTATAATATTATATCACGGTGTAAAATCATTGTAATAAACATTATAATATTATTTTGTAGATTGCTAGAAAAAAAAAACTTGATGCCGCTGATTCATCTGTGCAGGGGTTCAAATGAATCAATATATCATTTATTTATTGTTTGAACTGGGTCATTTAAATGAACCATTCAAACAAATTGATTGACTAAAATGAATCAGATTTTTCCAGCATATATGAGAGAGAGTACAACCGCGTTTATTACCTCAGTTTGCTCCACTGTAAAGTTACGCATGCAATACAAAGCAATGTAGCGATGTTGCGTTTTGTCACGCTAGTAATTAGGAAAAGTACCAGTTGTTACCAGTAAAGCTACACTGTTTTGTAAAGCTATTGTCAAGCTACTGCAAAATGTAGGTAGGTTAGTTTCGTCACTACTTTGAATTACTAGTTACTCTCAATAACATTAGAAGCTAAGAGACAAAACAATAAGGCTTTCAAAAGGTCCCTAGAGCAGATTAACATAGGTTTTAGATACAGATGTGCTAGGTTAAACAGCCAGTGGTCACAACAAGCGGTTGCTAGAATATCTATTTCTAATTGTATGTCATTACACTAAACTGGACATCCTTGTGTGTGATGAGGCAGGGAGATGCAGGGTTCACATGTCCGGCCTGCACATTGTTCAGAGCCATTGTCCCAGGGATTTTGTCTGGCTCCAGACCTCAGAAACCCTAATTACATGTCTGCAAAAACCGCATAAAATACCAGACCAACAAGACAGCTTATCACTTGAGACTCTCCATGCACAATTTTCATCCCCATTGTTTTGCTTTTCTCTTTGTCTTGTGTCAGAAGTAAAATGAAACATAATGTATTCTTATATACTGTAACAAATAAAGCAAGCAAACAATAAGTGTCCTATGATTTAACAGGGTGCACAGAGTACTGGCCATGGTTTCGGCGGTCAAATGTAAAACCTGTAAACAGAAAGATCAATGTATAATGGGAACAAGATTCTTTTTCAGCAACAACAACAAAAAATTTGTATATCTGGGAATTTATATCAAACATCTGTGATAATTAATGAAAATGTTATTAAGGATCACTGCCTAATGAAAGAGATAACTGATAAAAGATGAAACGGTAGGCCCACATACAATCCATAACTTGTTTCTGCTTATCTACTGTTTCTTCAAAGGCTGCACCAAAAGAACATTAAGGCCATTTGAGTCAGTAATAGGACATGACATACAGAGAAAAACATACAACCTGGGTCAAATATGGTGCTTGTTAAGATAACCAATGCACCATGTGAACACTATGCTGTACAGCTCTCATATACCCACTCAGATGAAACTGAAGCCAAATAATAGACGTTTGCACTAATACTTGTTTGAAAAAGTAACTCAGATATTCTCTTGTAAATTAAAAAGTAATGTGTTACTTTACTAGTTACTTGAAAAAAGTAATCTGATTACGTAACTCGCGTTACTTGTAATGCGTTACCCCCAACACTGCTAAACTGTATTTGATGCTGAATATTGCCCATGTTTTCACTGTCCACAAACATTCCTTTGCATTCTGCATGGCAAAGACCCACGTTCTCTTACTAAACAGACACCAAGGAAGTCCAAGCTATAAAAATATATATCTATAATAGTATATCTACATTTGATTTTCTATTCTATACTTTTGATTTCCATTCTATCTACTTGTTTTCTTTTATTTATTATAAAAAATCTTGACCCTCTAACATAGCACTCTCTATTCTATTTCTATCCTATCTACTTGTTTTGTTTTTATTTATAAAAAAAAACTTGACCCTCTAACACTAGTGTTCTCTATTCTTTTTCTATTCTATCTACTTTTTAATTATTATTAAATATAATAAGAACTTGACCCTCTAACACCAGCTCTATCTATTACATTTCTTATCTACTTTTTATTCAGTCTATTTATTTATTTATTTTTAAACTTGCTATGTGTACTGTGTTAGACTAACTGGGACTTGTCACAGCACTTACTGTATATATTGCTGCTCTTTTGTTGGTTTGATTGCTTCTATTGTCCTCATTTGTAAGTTGCTTTGGATAAAAGCGTCTGCTAAATGATTAAATGTAACAGTAAAATTATAAAAATAGTATGCATATTATGCACTAAATATTAAACACAATTACTTTAATGATGCTTACTTTATCCATTTAGTCCATCACTTCCTGTATTTAATCTACAATATTGTGAAAGATCAAGTTTCTTCTAAAAGACAGTCTAGCACTCCATAGTTGGCAATGAGAAGATGTGCAGTTGACTGGTCTGTATTAAAATATAACAAGCTACTAAAAGTCAACAGGGAAGCTTGAGCTCTTTTTAAACTGTTCCTCATATAAATAATGCAGAACTTGGTGATTCTTACTAAACTGGATTATAATTGCATTATTGGTTTACGTAGCCTCCCGAAGTATCCCAAAGGGAAGTTCTTTGGCAAAGACTTGCTTTAATATGTCCAGAAATTGTTACCAGCTGACTTGGCTACAGGAAATGTGTCTCTCTTAAAAACCTCAAAGCAAATAATACTAGTAGTATGCAATATTCATAACCCTGTTTGGTTTTATTGCTGTCCATCCAATTGCGACATGTAGACATCTTGCCTCTTAGTATTTCATTACAAGTATTTTTGTATATAAAGTCTGTGATATCATTTAGTCTCATCAATCTGTCATCTCCCGAGGTTAGTTTTATCCATGCTACTATGAAAGCATCTCTTGACCTTCTAACCCTCTTGAGACTAACATCAGAGCCTTGTGGAGCCAGATCAAACCCATAATAGCCCTGTTTTCTTTTTTTTCTCTATTTCTCTGCATGAGACAGGACACAATGTCTTCAGGCAGTGGTGTAAAGTACACCCTGCCAGCAAACTTAGATCGTAAATATCACACCAAGAAGGTATTTCACCTTCTCAGCTTAAACAAGCAGATTTTTAGAACTTGTTTACAACTACATTGAATTAGTCAAACGGCCAGATCTGTTCACCACATGATAGATACATTTTTTTGCATTACATTATGCCTGGCTTTGGGCTGTGGCCGTGGGAGAGATTTCATTTGTTTCCTTTTTCAGACAGGCAGAGAAAGACAAAGTATGTTTGGATGGTGACATCATACATGCTGAAGCATTCAAAGGGCCCAGTGGAGAAAGTCTGGTCTGCATGTCTGGTATCTACCTGGTCTCCAACTTTATCATTTCGAACTTCTACGTAGTGGAGAATAACAAGCTCTGAAGGTTGACAGTACAGAACTTGGAGTAGTATAAAAGTAGCCACAGAAGTTAATACCCCCCCACCCCCACCCAAAGACAGAATACATTAGACAAGACATATTTTTACATGTAGCATGTGCAATGGAAAATGTGAGAACTTTGGCAGGACTTGTGAAACATGGCACCACATCATATTTAATACAGTTAATTGTGGATAGAAAATAAATAAATAAATACATACATATATGTACATACATTCCATAATTTAGATTGAATAATATAGATTATAAAAAAAAAAAAAGGTATTATATATTTTATATATAAAATATCTATTTTTATATACAACACAATTGTGTCATTTGGGATTTTTTTTTTTTTTTTGCCAGTTTCTGTTGATTCAGGTAGTTGTAACGCAAGTGTTATGTTGTAACGCAAGTTAAAGCACATGTAATTCAATTGTGTTCCATCACCTTAAACCGTGTGTCTAAAATTCCAAGGTAACTAGTAAATAGAGTAGTAATTCACCCTATCAAATTGTGAATGTAATTAAGAGAAAAGTAAACAGCCCTGGGCAGGCAATAACACGAAGTGGAGTTGATTCAAGCAAACTCTCCGAAAGTACTTAGTGAAATTAGACCAGAACCAGTTCAGGCACTGCATTCCAGGCTGTCTATAGTAAGGCTGTCCCATCCTAGGTTTTTGTTCTTGGCACATGCGATGCTTCTCAACTGCTTTTTTATCACTGCTATTTGTCATACCAAGACATGCACCAGTCTAATACAGTGGATGATATTTTAAAAGCTGTCATTGATCTGAAAAGGAAAAAGAAGCCACAGAAAATCTATGAAACAAGTTCAGAGAGAAGACACATGATTGAGATATACTTTATGTCAAAAACAACTAACGGTACTTTTCTTTGACAACGCAAATGACACGCAAAACCCGAAAGCAGAGGGGGAAGCAGGCACACTGGTGTGAACTGAGAATTCTGTGTTTTCTCAATGCGGCCCCCTCTCCAAACCTTACTGATGTGAAGGAAAGTCATGCAGTGGTGACTTTTGGCCGTCAGCATCGGGGAGTCCAGCTCCCTTGTCTGCTTAAGCCTGTTGATATGAGTGTGAAAGCTGTTGTTAATAAAAGTTTCAAAGGGAGAGATGAAAAGGAGGAGAAATTGAGCAGCCTGGGCAGCATTATTCTCGCTCTGTATGGTGGCTGCCCTGGCGGAGGTGTACCGCTGACTGCAGGGGCTCGCAGAGGTCGGCGGAGATGTCGCCACCGTCGCCCAAGGGCAGGGGCGAAATCACTCGCCTCTCACAGGCTTCAAAGAGCTGGGCAATTACACTCAAGTAGCCAAATGAATAGATGTCTCAGCTTGCCAGCAGTTTCTTCAGAAAAACAGAGGAGGCCTTTGAGAGGGAGAGGAGGGGAGAGCCACACCTTATGAGTAATGTGTAACAACTCGTTTGATAATTGCAGGGAGAAAAAGCTGCCCGTCTTCTATCCCGAAAAAAGCAACCCGCGCCAGCCACTGGCTCTGATCGCAGACAGAAAAACCGGAGAGAAAAAGGCCGAGTGGCAGTGCTCCATATAAGCAATATTGTTTAGAGAAGGCGTCCATTGTGAATGCTACTCTCGAGCAGTGGCACATACGAAGTCAGCTTCCCATTGAGTGGGCTGAAAAGGGCCTTTGATTGGAAATTGCTCTGGCAGGAGAGCACACCTGCAGAGAGCGCTCTATAGAGCCTTTTGGAGGGCCCAGCAGCTGCCAGAGCTGTAAGTCTGGGCACCTAGTGGGCCGAAGAATAGAAGCTGTGGAGTCTTTCAATGCAAAGCCACTTAGTAACAGAAGGCATGTGCCAAGCTTGCAAAGGCAGAATGAAAAGTGCCCTTCGGAGTTGACTAAATATCAGGGGGGCACTTCTTCGAAACTCCCAAAGCCCCCTCTTGCACTTCTATTTGTGAGAACAATAACAGACCTGAGAGCCCAAACCGCAGAAATATACCAATAATCGCCAGGGAGAGGGGCGAGGAACTCAGCCGGAGTGTGGAAGCCATCAATTACACAGAGCAAAAGTTAAAAACCCAGCGGGACCAACGCATTAGAATGCAGAGATATGCAGGCCTGCAGGCGATGGACGGCTCTACTGTGCTGTGGTCGAGGCCCCAGAAATGTACTGTGTGGAAGAATATGGACCATGACTGAGAACATTCGACCACAAGCCTTGGTTTTATGCAAGGTTCCATCTTTCATTGTTTGGAACGCTATCTTTCGGAGGCTTGTATAATGCGGATTTGCTCTTAAAGGGACCGTTTACTCACGCTCATGTCATTCCAAACTTGTGTGACTTTCAAAAGAAGATATTTTGAGAAATGCTGTTTCCATTATATGGACAAAAACATAATATCTTCTTTTGAAGAGAGAACGACGATGAGGGTGAGTAAACATTGACAGAATTTCCATTTTTGGCTGAACTGTCTCTTTAAAGATACAACTTGTTGAATGCAGCATAGTCTCCATATAAACCCAACATAGGGTTTAACAAGACTTCCACTGTATA
Source organism: Sinocyclocheilus rhinocerous (assembly GCF_001515625.1). Classification (NCBI taxonomy): domain Eukaryota; kingdom Metazoa; phylum Chordata; class Actinopteri; order Cypriniformes; family Cyprinidae; genus Sinocyclocheilus; species Sinocyclocheilus rhinocerous. Next base: position 917,096 of record NW_015633185.1, on the reverse strand, counting down.
CCACTTTGGAAAATCTCATCTGAAAGACTTCAAGGGATCAAAAGCAGTTGACTGTCCGGGCACTGAGGTCCCAGATCCCCTTGCGTTTTTTCGGCTGAATCCCTCTGAAGGCACCACCTGACACATAGAGAGCCATGTGCAAGAATCACACAAAGCATTGTCAATTGAAGTATCTCCCAGCAGCTAATTTATGATGCCCTCAAAGCAATTTTCACAGTCAGAAAAGTGCAATTGTATTTTCCAGCTCATTAAACCCAAGCACAACAAAGCTTTCATCCTCCCGCAACCCCCTCCCTCTCTTTCCACCCCTCCAACCCACAGTCTGCATTTCAAAAGAGGCAACATGAAAACACAAGCCTCCGCTAAGTGTAAAATAAACATTTTGCTCTCATTTCTATGTTTTTATGGTCACCACCAGGAATCTCTCTGTGCGTACAGCACGGATGAGAGCGCGGGGGCTTGAAGTGTTCATAAATGTGGCACAGCTCAGATTCAGTGAGAATTTAAGGCTTGTTTATTCAGAGGGCCTCTTTGCTCTCCTCCCTCCCCTTTGTTCTGGGTTTCATGGGAGGACTTGGAAATTGTAATCTCAGGACAATCAGCCTGACTTATTTGTTCAGGCCCTGTCTCACTCGTAATCGCAGTAAACCCTTTATATCATGTGAGTACCTGTTAAAGAGCCTCACTGTGTGGTGCCTGCATTCCCCGCCCTCTGAAATCTCCCTGCTTGAAACACTCTCTCAGTCTCAAGTGCTTAATAAGTGTTAGCAGTTAAATCAATCTCATGTTAAAAAGTGCTCTTGATAGATGGGTCTTGTTTAGTTTTGATCTTTGTTTGTAGGACTAGAAAACAGTTTGTTTCTGGGTTTCTTTACAAGTAAAGTGGGAATGATGCTACAATATGCTGACTATGACTTCTTTTCTTGTCTATTTTTGACTGTAAACCTCCGAGCTTCTAATTATAAACAAGAATCAGCATATCTGCCACAAAGAAATCAGGAATTGCATTTGCAATGATTCAAATGACAAACAGGTCATTAAATACACAGAAGTAACAGTGACATGTAGACAAATGCTTTCAGAGTGGTTGACAAGTAAGGTCTGCACAAGAACAGCCCCCTTTGATGCAATAATACATCTCTGCTGAGGGATATGTGCTCTGAGGAACATTAAGTGCTGGTTTTCTGTCAGGCCTCAATCAAAGTTGGGCTGAAGAACCAAAAGGGATAATTCACACTTCTGTGAAAACCTAACTCATTGATTCATACGGAGAGATTTTGCGGACAGAGTGAGAGTGGATGGAGCATTCGAATTTGTGGTCACATTCTTTGGTTCCTCACTAAACCACAAAATGGCCACAATTAGTTTCTCATCCCAACAGTCAAAACCATGTGACCACGCTCATTGTCCTTTGCTTTCCCTCAAAAATCTTGGCTTGAATCCACAGCTAAAGTCCAGAAAAATTGCCTCAATTGTCCGCCGTCATCTTTGTGGTGCATCTTAAGTGTTATTTGCTTTTTAGTGTAATGGATATTACATTTCCACTGGAGTAGAAGAGAAAAGGAGAAAGTGACTGTAAATGCCAGTAAATGAAAAAATATGCTTAGTCTGTCAGGGCATGCAATTAAACTTGATAAACTTGAACATTTAGGCAATTCCCTCACAGCATGCTTTATAAATGGTCCTGACATGAAAATGACACTGCAAAACCTCATCTCATTTTCTCAAAACCTACTTGCACACAACAATATCCTCTCATTAAAGGGGCAGTTCATCCAAAAATGAAAATTCTGTCATCATTTACTCACCCTCATGTTGTTCCAAACCTGTATGACTTTCTTTCTTCTGTGGAACACAAAAGAAGATATTTTGAACAACATTGTATGGAAAAAGACATCGGGACATATCCCAAGATTTCTTAAAGAAAAAACCTGAAAGGGGTATAAATAACATGAGGGTGAGTAAGTGATGACAGAATCTCTCACTTCATTAAAAAGTCTGATAAAAAAAATTATATTCATATAAACAAATTCATATTGTCTCTCATTAGAAAAATAATTTCTACACAAGAAAAACATCTATTTCTTTAAAAAACAAAAAACTAAATATAAACCAATGAATGGTGTATGTGTTTATTTTCATTGCTGACTACAGAATTATTTCATTTCCTCTTCTTTGTTTCCCCTTTGTGCTTTGTAGCTAGTAAAGTTAGCCAGCTAACAAGCAGTAAAATAACTAAATACTGTCCCCAAAAGAGTCATTCATTTGGTTATGCTGCTATAAATGATGTTTCAGTTGAGTTTCAGACTAGGGTTGGTGTTTGCATTATTTTAAATAAAATACCATATATTTTTATTGTACATACATATCTGATATACACTTGTTCATTTGCACAAAACACTCAATGACCACAAATCAGTATCCATGACCAGTAATGTGTATCAGTTTGCATAAAAATGGCCGAGAAATGGACGGCTGAATTAATAAGTTCATGGCTCTCAGCTGGGATGCTCAGCAGTTCATGGGCGGCTTATCCTTATAATTGTTCGAAAACATGAGTGCGACAGTTGAGCTAAAGCAGGCAAGATTTTTCTGTGGGGAAGTCAAATGGCTTTAGGATTGGGGTAATGATGTTAGCCTAAACTGACTGGGTCAGGTCAAGCTCTTGTTAAGTCAAATAAAAGGTCAAGATACTTTCTACTTATCCGTGTCACCCGAGGCCTCTGTTTTAAGTGCCCCCTCTGGGCAGAGTAAAAAATCTTAAGGAAACCCTATGCGCATGGACATAAACACAAGCCCAACTTGCCACAGCAGTTTCCCTTTTGAGGTAGTTAAGCATTTATGAGGCCTGACCTCCGCCGGTTTCACTCGCAACAACCCATTGGGTTCTAGTTCAAAAAGATGGCAAGAGAACGCTGGTCAGAAAGTGAAGAAATACTAGAGAAATAACTTGACCCAGGCTTTTTTTCTAAACCGCTTATCTTAAGCAACAACAAGTTTTATTCTGTTTAAACAATCTACCACTATTCACAGATGACAACCTGTATTTTAAAGGCATATTAATGCTTACATGTCACAAAAAAAAACAGACATATGCATTTTTGTTGGTAAGAAAGCATTTCTCAAGATCATCAAGATCAAAGTGATTTGACAGACTCAAATCATTTGCAAGCAATAACCTCCTACCACTAAATGACATGGACATACGGAATGGAAAAATAAAATAATAATTATCAAAATGTTGGATGTGACCAACACACTCTCAGGTGTAGAAAAACAAACATGATAAACTTTAAAAATAAAATACTTTATAGTGACTAGAAAAATAATAATGGAAAGTGACAACACAAAAAAGAATACAAGGAAACTGTGACAGAGCGATATAGATTTTTAATAACATTTTTTATTAAACAACACTTTTTGGAGGCTTGCGATTCAATTGCTGTTCTTGTTTGCTGTCACTGATACAGCAATAATTATTATCCAAGAGGTCATTCTCCCCAGACTTGGCAAAGTCATGATTTTGAGATGTAAATGATAGTTTTAATTTTTCCTCAGAGGGATACAGCCGTTGCACTCTGCCTACTTCTGTCACATCAACACTTCATCTTGGCCACCATTTCACAGAGGGTTATAACTGTGTCCCTTTGTGCTTTTGACAAGAGTTTAAGGTTCCAGTTGTCTCTATAAAACCCGGGAACAATACTCAGATGTAATCCTGTTGGAGCTTGATGCCACTTGCTGGATTTTTATGCGAGCGGTCAGTTAACGGACATAATGTCCCTTTTGGCAACTACTTCATCTTAAGTTGACTTTTCAAAGTGCTCTTTAGCATTTAAGCAAATGGATACTCTACAAAACTTGATTCTCACTATTGTGATCACCCTGGCAACACAACGAGAGTTACTTAAACACATACTCAGAACAGACTAAGGGAGATTGCAGTTTCTAACATTTTTAAAGAGGTACAATTAGTGCAATTGCTCTACAGCTCGTTTGCATTCAAGCCTCTTGAGGTTTTGAATCTTTGCACTGGATCAGCCAACTTTCAGTCACACTGTGAAAATGTCCATTCTACTCCATGGCGACCGTGAAGGACTGATCTGCTTTCAAAGTCTATAATAACTTCTGACATAGTTTACTTGACTCCACGCTGTGACAGAAATGTCTTCTGGAGTCAAAGCCGGAAATCTCTGAAACAGGGCACCACTTTGGAAGCCTAAAGCCAAACACAGTGAGATTATACTTCAAGGGGGATTTTTTCCCCATAAAGGTATATGTATAAAAATGTGAATGATAATAGGATAGATATAGAATATTCTGAATATTTTCCTGCATAGTTATGTTGATTTGACAGACTCAAATAATTTGCAAGCAATAACCTCCTACCACTAAATGACATGGACATACGGAATGGAAAAATAAAATAATAATGATCAAAACTTACATCTTGGGCAAGAACCTAATATGCACAAAAGGCTGAAAATCAGCCATATTTAAGGACAGCCATGGAGAGACTGCACCTCACTAAGACACCGCTTGATATAGAGATGAAAACACTCAAAACTGGACTACTGTAATGTGCGTATGTAAATCGATCTTGACAAGCCAAAGTATTATCCACAGAACAAGATCTGATTAAAAAAACAAAAACCTTGAAGCCAAAAGTTCAAGTTCTGTGCCTTGGAGTATTCGAAAACACTGATCTCATTTAAAATGGTTACTTGTGCCCTTTGAAACCTCTGCAAGGATTTTCTTTGATCGGCTAAAAGCCTATGATTATCATAACATGATGCCAATACAATCTGTATGGATAAGACATAAGATTTAATGTTTGTAGACGGCCCATTTTAGCGGAGACTACAGAAAAGCATAGAATTGGTTATGAAGATGGAAATCTGTGAAGATGACAGTCTGAGATTTTATATGCTTAGAAGTATTGCTTTCTCAAAGGTTTTCATGGTCCAAATAGAAATGAGGCACATATCAGAAAGACACTAACATGCTAGGATGAGATCACAAAATAGAGCTGTAAAACCACTGCGATGAGATATGTGTGTGTGTGTGTGTGTGTGTGTGTGTGTGTGTGTGTGTGTGAGGAGGCTGTTGCCTTTCTGTACTATGGAATAGCCACACATCTGTGATTGGCTCGACGTACAGCATGTCAGCACTGCTGGAGAGGGTATGAAACGTCTTGAACTATTAATGCCAGTTGAGCCAACATGATGCCAATTTAAATAGAACATCAACTATATCACACATTTGTGTACGAATACTATTGCATCATACAAGATACTGGCATGATTCTGAAACATTAGTCTTAATTGGCATTAAAAAGACATTTAATGTCATGTAAATCTGCCATATTTATTTAACTATGCAACTATGCACACTTAAGTTTGCTTATGTCCAGTGAACTAGCAAACAAAAATGTATCACTGTATAACTGACACAACTTTTCCCAACAATTTTCCCTTTGAAAAGATGCATTTTCCAACCACAAGAGTCTCTCAGCAATCAGCATAGAATTCTGCTTGGCTTTATTTTTTTAAACATGAGAATCAAAGCTAAGGATGCATGAGAAATCTATGTAACCCCCCTTGGACATAGACAAACATTCCATCAAGAATCAGATCTTTGCAAAACTTTGAACTCATGCACAGAGGACTAACATAAACAGTATTGTACTGCTTAAGAGCAATTGTTCCACTGGCAGAGCAATAGTCAAGTCATGAGGGATTCCCAAAGAATAACATTGGGTGTTTACATTTCAAGTAATTATACTAACCTCAAGAAGAGTAACAGGAAAAATTAATTATTCAATAAAAAAGGTTGAGAGTCAAGGGAGACTGGAGGAAAGTTACGCATGACACTGAATTCCCCAGAGATGAAATAATGTCCTGAGATGACGGCAAAGGAAATTACTAAATAGCTATATAGAAGCAAAAGGCAACAGTGATGTCCTCAGATAGAAATCTTAATGTGGTCTTTTAACATATCAACTTTGACATTGGCTCTAAGAATGAAAAGCTTGGTTTGTTAACAAATAATGAGGACATTGTGGCACACTCAACAGTAACTTAAGTTTGGCTTTAATCCTGGTAATACCAGGAAAACATATATTCATCTTATATGTGTTCATATATATATAGCCTATAGCATATATATATATATATATATATATATCTTCAGAAGCATTTTACAGTCCACTTGTACAATTGTAGTATCAAAAAGCAAATACAGTATATTATGTCTCACATTAATGCCACGTAAATGCCAAGAATATTTAGTTTATCCTACGGCAACTCTACTGAAATAATTTAGCAGTAAGCTAAATATGTGCTCTTTAACTAATAATTTTGCATACAAAAAAAAAATCTGCAAAAAAAAAAAAAACCTCACTTTAAAGGGGGAATAATTGTAAAACAGCTTTTAAAATCACTTGGGTTTTGAGAATCTCCATATCAGATATGAAAATATTCCATGTCAGTACAGAGTAGGCTACAAGGGAATAATAGACTTAATGTCCTGTTTTCTTCACACATATGTTTATATAAATATAAAAGTTGTTTGGCATCTTTCACATCTTAACCCTGTCAGCTTCTGCCATTTTGGGGTAATGAGTAGCACACACTACACTACTTACAGTATTTTGCTTTGTAATAAATCAGAGAACCGCTTCCTTAGTAAATGTTTCAATATGTGCACTGGTTTTGAAGAACACTTGGAGTGGTATTCTCATGGGAGGAGGTTACATGGGCCTAGCAATTACATTCACCAAGGATTTCGCTGAAATACCGCCTTACCGAGAGCAGGCACTGTGGATCAGCAAAAAAAAGCAGTCCAGTTTTTTCTCACTGTTGCTGTTGGATTGAAAGACATGTATAACACAGGAAGTCCACAACAACACATATTTTAAAAGACCTATTAACAGATAGAAAAGGCATTTGGCTTTATTCTTAACAAACTGTCTAACAAATATTACTAAACAATCCTATTTAATAGACTGCACCAGTCTAATTAAAATATCAAACATGACACCGTATTACTGGTTTGAATCAGAATCACTGCCAAACCGCAGTTTTGACCGATGAATCATGTGGTTCTAAAATGGATTTACACATCCGGCTAATAACAGATGACCTAATGTAGCGGGTCATCTGTCGAGGTGAACACACAAAAATAGCAAGCTTCTAATATTGTTTTGGGCTACTAACCTTTTTCTGTTTTTATGTCACAGCTAAATATTTTAATTCTACTTGGTTTTGAAACTGACGAATGTCGTGATCCGTAACGAAGTCGCTATAGTTATTAAAACCAAACATTCCAGTGTCATAAATTTAAAAACCTGAACGTATTTGTATAGTATGGTTTTAAAACTAAGTGCTTAACAATTGCTTAAATATTAAACAAAAACGTATTATACTTAAAATGCTTATTAATTTTAGTTAATTTATCTTGATGGCACAAAAGCCTAAATCCGTTTTAAAAGTAGGGTAGAAACTTTACTGGTATGATGGTCTACTGTCTTATTTCCCCTTTTATATTTTCACAAAAATCTGCAAAACAAACATGCTCCGATAATAAAAATGATCAAGTCCAAAGCTTCCAAAAGGAGACATGTAGTGAGGCAACAGTTAACTGAGTGGTACGCGCTGTCTGTGGGAACTGATTGGCCTCTGGCTATTGCCTTGACATTAAACTCTTCGAGGACAATTGGTTAAGTGGAGTTAACTGTTGCATATTCTCCCTGAGGTAGCTTCCTTTTTGATCTTGCCGAGACTGGCGCCTTCCAAAACAGGGCTTGTCTGCATTATGAAATGCTTTGACTTACGGTGAGGGGTTGCCAGTTGCGCCTCAATAGAGGCTTTCTGCAGTCTTAAAGGGCCAAGACAAGCTTTAAATTGCCGTAATGCAGCGTGAAAAAATCATCGTCAATTCAGTCACATCATTTTGTCCGGTCACAGTTTTACGGAAAAAAAAGTTGTTGTTTTTTCCATCGAACACAGGGATCTGTTTTTGAGGCAAAACAGACATTATGCAATTTATAATTTACATTTTAAAAATCAACTTAAAATGCAATAAAACACTTTATCTCGGAAAAAGCTACTATCACTAGTCTTAATTTTGGTATAGGCATGCATTCAATAAAACCCCTCAAAATTCTATCCCACGTGCGTTATAAAAACGTTTTCCACTATATCTACTATACAGCAGTTTTTATAAAGAAAACTCCCGTGAACGAAGAGGCCAGGGAAGTGGCTTGTTTCGCTGTATGTTTTCAATAAGAGTTGAGTTAATGAGTACGGAGGCCCGCTATACAGACATCCCCTCTGGTTAATTGCAACAAAACTTCTCAAATGGCTCCTTGCCTCCAAGACTGGAGCCCCCAGAGCAATCAATAAACCACCTCGGCAAGACAAGTATGATTAACCATGCAACATTTCTTTCAAAAGCATTGTGACGTCTCAAAGAAACTGGTTTGTCCAATCAGGACTAGCACGCGGAAAGTCATGTGGGTGAAATGTCAAGCCGATTGGAGGGCGGCGGGGAAAAAAAGAACTTTTGGAAGTTTATAGCTGCGAGTGCGCTCCGCTAGGAGAGTGAGGCAAGCGTCGCAAACGCGCGACGGCAGAAGGAAAAGGCACTGGTGGACGAGTAAAATTCAGGACGACTCACATATTCTTATTGTATGGCCCCTCTATCGTCCATGATGAATTCTTTTCAAGGGCCACTCTCACAAGAAGGAAAACTACAGGAACGCAAAAGTGCGGACAAAGCGGAGGCTCAAACCAACGATAAAGCGACTGTCAAAGGATGTAAAGGCAAGGCGCTGAGTCTTCCGTTCAGTGTGGAGTCTTTAATATCAGACAGAACAAGCACACGGACTTTATACACATCATCTGAATCGGGTATTATATCTCCGACATCCGGTGGAGATGAGCGGCTGAGGCTCTCGCCCATGGCTCTTTACACAGATAGAAAGATCCCAGTGGAGAGCGTCTCCAACCTATCCGACTGCAAGAGAGGAGATATGGAAGAACTAAATGACAAGGGACAGTCCGGCTGGTTTCAGACACCCTCGTACACTTCTCCGCCAAGTGAGTTGCTCAGCAGGGAAACCTGTCAATAATGTGGCATGATGACGCAAGACATTAAACATGCATGTTTTACATAGGCTATAGCAAAAAGCACTAATAAATACCAGGGAAATCGATTACCATAAAGACTATATTTAATCAAGCTCATTTGGATTTGAAATGAGATTTTTATATAAAAGTTAAAAGAATGTAGGCTAGCCTATGTGTAGAGGAAGAGCTTGATGTCATCCAAGAGTGGAATAATTGACCAGTGGGATAGCCTACTTCTGCAAAGAAAAGTCTGAAGTTGCAAAAGAAAAAAAAACGCATTCCAGTTTAATTAAGACAATTTAGTGGATCAATCTGAATTAAAAACAGGCTAGCCTATATTTCCGTTTCTGTATGTAGAAATTTTAAGATTATGCGATTGCGCATATCCTAATGCATGCTCCTCATAATGCTGAAAATAAACGTGTAGCTTCGGCAGAAAAAGTAACTGTCAATGCAGTGTAATACAATTATATTAATGTAATGTAATATAACTGTAACATAATTCCTTTTTATAGTAAAGTTTAATTTAATTATTTGTTCGCAGGGCACTCAAGTCCACCTCCATGTACCCTCAGAAAGCATAAGAACAACCGAAAACCGCGGACCCCGTTCACCACCTCGCAGCTGCTCGCTTTGGAGAGAAAATTTCGTCAAAAACAGTATCTTTCTATTGCAGAGAGAGCGGAATTTTCCAATTCACTCAACCTCACTGAGACTCAAGTTAAAATCTGGTTTCAAAACAGACGAGCGAAGGCAAAAAGACTACAAGAGGCCGAACTTGAGAAACTGAAACTTGCAACCAAGCCATTATTACCTGCGTTCGCCTTTCCGTTCCCATTCGGAACACACGTTGGATCTCCACCCCTCTACGGACCGTCCAGTTCCTTTCCTAGACCTGCGTTACCAGTCCCAGGACTTTTCGGAGGGCCAGTGACCTACGGAATGTATTATTTGTCTTAACCAAGTGAGCACGTCCTTCAAGTCACCGTCTATAGCTGCTGCGGTTCTGCCAGTCACAAGACGAGTGAAATGATAGCAAACAAGTTTTCTTTAAAGAACTCTACACCCATTTAAAATAAATTATTCTTGTGATCTACACAGATTATTCCTAAAGTGAGAGTCCCCAAATTGGCTTTAAAAGTGCAATGAATCTTCCCTGAATATATATATTATAAGTACAGATAACACGCTATGTGGCTAATTGTCTTAGTGTCAGAGAAAATAATTTCCAAGAGATAATTTATACTGAGGGCACAGCCAATCTGGCAAGTGTCTAGATCAGCATCACTTGCTGATGATGCGTGATGCGCGAGAAAACACCTAGTGTGCTCTGAAATGTATGTAGGATACATCCGCGCCAGTTCCAACAAAGCTCTTAAATTCAAGAAATTACCTTATAATTATTACTAAGGGTTTTATAACTTAAAGAGCTCGTTGGACTGTCAGCAGAATCTTACAGTACAAATAAAAAACTGATTTCAGTTCAACTCTGTCCTGTCTTATAACATTGCTACTTTCCAATACTAGAGTCCCCAAATTGGCTTTAAAAGTGCAATGAATCTTCCCTGAATATATATATTATAAGTACAGATAACACGCTATGTGGCTAATTGTCTTAGTGTCAGAGAAAATAATTTCCAAGAGATAATTTATACTGAGGGCACAGCCAATCTGGCAAGTGTCTAGATCAGCATCACTTGCTGATGATGCGTGATGCGCGAGAAAACACCTAGTGTGCTCTGAAATGTATGTAGGATACATCCGCGCCAGTTCCAACAAAGCTCTTAAATTCAAGAAATTACCTTATAATTATTACTAAGGGTCTTATAACTTAAAGAGCTCGTTGCGACTGTCAGCAGAATCTTACAGTACAAATAAAAAACTGATTTCAGTTCAACTCTGTCTTGTCTTATAACATTGCTACTTTCCAATACTTGGCCATAGGCTGCCAAATTCAGGCCTAAATGGATAGTAAGTGTGAGCCTTTTTAAAATGAATACGTGTATTTTCACGCAAACCAAATATTTTGTAGCATATTACAAAGATTGTACCCAGATAACTATGATTTGCTAAATGTACACTGCCAATAGGTCCAATAGCCTACCTCTACGTCTTTTTTTTCTTCCATTATTTGACAGGCTACCCGGTTTTAGGTTGAAATGCGTGGTTTGTTATTCTGTTGGTCTTTATTGAAGAGGAACTAGATGCAGAGACAACCAGCATCGTCCATTATACCATAATTTTACTCAACTTTTCCTCCCTTACGTTTTTACAGAGGATTTTTTGGCCTGTGTTTATTGATTTTTCGCTTGTTTAGCCATAATCCCTTCAGTAGACTACATATGCTAGTTTGCTAGGTTGAAAGATTAATGTCTAGATTTGTATTATTGTAAATACACGTATATATTACAGATTTTGCATTCCTTTTTTAAAAAATAAATTACAAATTGGATTGCTGATATTTATACACTGTTTACATTTATCTTCTGTAAATTATTGTATATTTTATATGTATATACAAATTAGAAAAATGATCTTTTCATTAAAAAATAAATCTCACGGAGACTGATGTGTACAATGTCGTTATTTATAAGTTAAAAAATACAACATTTCAATTCAATAATCCTCTAGATGATCTTTTGTCTATTTTATCTCTTACATGAACCTAAACAAAAAAAAATCAACTCGCTTATGAGATTTGTAACAACTGTTGTTCCACATATTAAATTGTTTCAGAGACCGACGATTATATTACAAATGTTTAATTTAGGCTCATACTCAGCGCTAAATGGACAACAATAATTTCCAAGAGACACGAAGATGCTAGTAATTATAAATAAAAAACTATTAAGAAATAAAAAATATTACAATAACAATCAAAATAAAACATTATTTATATTAAAAGTAAAAACATTCACGACCAAAATTAAAAATAAAGGATCCTGAAGTACATTCCAGATACGAGCCCTTCAGATAACCTTCACGGTATTTATAGTGTTACAAAATCCACATTTCCGTGAAACCGACTGAAGAACACACATTAGTTGCAACGCGTCTTAGGTTTTTATTAGTTCTTGCGTGAGTTTCACACGCCATCATTACACGCATGCATTTGTGTCTGAAACATCTAGCGAGATGTTTGTGCCATTAGTTGAAAGCGACTTTAGATCTCGAAAGGCTTACATTTATTGGAATATGTAATACATAATTAAAGAGTTAAATATTGAATATATTTTCCTTGACTTTCAAACTTCTTGCCACAACTGAGTGCAAAGTTTTACATCAAAGATTATTAATCTCAACCATACATAGAGAGAAGACAACTTTTTAAAGATTGCTTTCACAAGTTTTATTGCTTTATTACAAAAATACTGCTCTGGAGAAACAAATGCTTTACCAAGCTAACGTGATAAATTGTTTGCATTGGATAAAAACTTTGGCCTACTTCTTCCTTCTTCCTCTGAAGCCTTTGACTGAGCCTTGACCGAAGCACATGGATGATGGAACTCTGGAGGAAAGATAATAATCAACACATAGTTCTGATCACTGAGTCTACAGGGTAATGAAACTTAATCAAGCATTTATATGAATCCATGACCATGAATCCACCCACTTGTATGAATATCGTGTCTTTAGATTAGCTGTCTGCATTGGTTCGGTTTCTACAGTGTTTGTGCTTTCTGGCTTTGGGGTCAAGGAGAAGTCCATCGACTCACTTTCTTGTTGAATAGTTGTTGTTTCAGAAACCTGCATATGTGCTTCCTTCTGCTGTTGGGTCTTTTTTTCTTGGTTTCTGTTGATTTTCATAAGATTATGATTAAAAAAAATTCTTAAGTGATCAAATAGTCCAAAATTTAATTATATAATGCTGTTCAGCTGAAATAATGAAATGACTAGATATGAAAGAAAAAGTAGAATTTCTATAATCAAAAAATGACCACAATTTACATTAGTATTAATATCAAACCTTCCGCTAATTTTTGCTTTGTCAAATCTGAAATCTGCTGGATAGCTGTGTTCTGATAAGATGATCTTTCCTCTCTTTGCATGTTTTGAATTTCAGTCCACATCCTTCCACCAAGCACTCATACTGAAAATCAATATTAACAAGACACAATCAGCAAAAAAAAAAAAAATTATAAAAATTAGCAAAGCTGAAAAAATATTTGTTGGTTTAAACAGAGTGTATGAGGAGGAGGAAAAGTGTACTCATATATTCTTTATTTCTGGTATTTCTGTGCCATTAAAATCAGTGTTTCAATGTTTCAAGCTACTAAAACACACACTGCATTTCAACTTTCTGTTGAAACCAGTAGGTGGCAGCATTTCGCTACATAAAAAAAGATGTTTGCTCTCATTTAATTTAAAGGGTTAGTTCACCCTCAAGTCATCCTAGGTGTATATGACTTTCTTCTTTCAGACGAATGCAGTCGGAGTTATATTTAAAATTGTCTTTGATCTTTCAAGCTGTTTAATGCCACTCAGCAGGTGTCGCGCTTAGTAACACATACAGCTGTTCCCTCACCACAGTGCAACAGTGAAAAGGGACCCCTTTCAAACAGTGTCGCGTTCCGAACGTTGTTTAAGCGACATACACCGGTATTGCGGTATTTAAAAAATGAATATCATAATAAAAATAAACACCGGTATTCGGTATGAACCGGTATACCGCCCAGCACTAGATTGGCGCTTTTTATTTAACTTCTTTTGGACTGATGCATGCAACACCCGCTGAGTGGCATTAAACAGCTTGAAAGATCAAAGACAATATTTAATATAACTCCGACTGGATTCGTCTGAAAAAAGAAAGTCATATACTCCTAGGATGACTTGAGGGTGAGTAATTCATGGGCTAATTTTCATTTTTGGGTGAGCTAACCCTTTAATGTATACTCTTCTGTGCAAATGTATAATATAGTTATGAATATCAATTATTAAATGATTTTATGTAGTATTTCCATGAGAGAGTAATATAAAAACATCAAATGTATATGTGGTTAGCATGCACAATGAAAAACTGTTTTTGTTCTAACGTCCAATAGTTTTTATAGCCGCTATTCCTATCTGGCATGCAAATACCCAAATAATTCACGGAAGACTGCCTCCAGTGACACTGCAATTCTTATCAACTTAATCAAACTGGTAAATAAAACTAAAATCTAGTATGCATATAGTCCTACAAATACCACTGAAAGTGATCACACAACTTCTTACAACAAGTAACAACAACATGTACAGTATCACTCACTACACTCCTATAACATCTGATATTACAAATGACAATACCATGCATTGTTTCTCCGCCATGATCTGGAAGAGGGAGTCATGCCACTCCAAGATGTGCATCTCCAGCAGTCGGTTTGATGGAAATGAGCGCTTGCAGTTGGAACACACATTTCGATGTAATGAATTGTAGTGGTGTTCATACCCTTCCAACGTGTCAAATAACTGCCTGCATCCCGCAATGTGACATCTGAACTCAGAGATACTGGGAAGAGGGTTGAGAAATTAGTGGCACATTAGTATCAAGTCAAGAGAATGTTGCTCAAAATGTTTCACCACTCATCCAAGTGAGGTCATCAGTAAACTTATGGTCTAGATTGCCCAGCACTTAACCTCATCAGAATCAGATACTGTGACATTACTCAATAATAATACTAAAATCTACACTACTGATACTTATCGTAATCTATCAAGTTGCATAAAGACAGCTACAAAGAAAGAAACATCCATTTGACCATAATAAATAGCCTATGCAAGAACATTTTATAACGACCTGGACTGATATTCTTCACAGACATGATAATTATTAAGTTTTAAAAGTTTTAACAAATAAGATGAATACTAATGATCTCAATTGGACCTACCGATTAATTTTATGCTTATGAGTAATTTGTTAATTCATAATTTGCCTAATTACAAAGCAATATTAATAGTGAAACGACATTACTCACGTCGGAGGATGTTCATCATCTGCAATAGCCGTCACGACATCCTGTAGGTACATGTGCCTGTGTATGTCGCCATCCTGTTGAATTACACATTAAGGAATCGGGATATTGGTAAATATCCCATCATCATATCACAGTCATGTCATTTCTTCGTCACTCTTAAATAACACATTGAGAGATAAACATGCAATTGTTGTTATATATATTAGCAGAAGGAAGGCACTTTTCTGAAATGCAATAACCTTTTCTATCGATCCAGTCGAAGAATCTACATACCTCAAAACATTCATCTTCTACAGCAAATCGAAGTCGTTGAGGTCTGAATCCAAAAGGTGAAAAAGTATTTTCACCTTCTGTGTCTTTTTGTTGTAAACAATGCCACTCGGATTCCCTATTTTCAATTACCGGTATCTTTCCTGCAGGAATTTGTGGTGCTGTAGACCCCAATAGTTGAATTAATTCAGGTTGCAGCAATATGTTCAGGCTGTAGCATTATCAACATGCTCCATGTAAGTTATAAACCGGTTTGCGATTCCGTGTCAAAATAAAAGCCCTCAAACTTAAAGCCAGTTGAGGGCACGCAGGGCGCACGATTGCATGAGAAACGTGTCATTTTATTTTGATGCAAAACAAAGTATAATCTAATGAAAAAGATGTTTGTTTTATAGCCCTTCATATAAGTCTGAAAGCCAGTGTCCACTGCCTACACTACCTTTAAATAAGCAGGGAAAAAATAAACTAAAAGCAAAACAGTCAAAACTGCACCTGCAGAATATAACCACAGGATGTCAGCAGAGTCATTCCAGTTATGCTTTTCATCCATCCATCCATCTTGTCACATATTCAGGGCCGGATTTACCTCTTTTCGTGACATAGGCAAAACAAATTTTTGGGCCCCCCCCAAATATAATAGGCCTAATTACCACCAAAGCAAACAAAAATATTTCTTCTCCATGTAAGTTATAAACCGGTTTGCGATTCCGTGTCAAAATAAAAGCCCTCAAACTTAAAGCCAGTTGAGGGCACGCAGGGCGCACGATTGCATGAGAAACGTGTCATTTTATTTTGATGCAAAACAAAGTATAATCTAATGAAAAAGATGTTTGTTTTATAGCCCTTCATATAAGAAAGAAAGCCAGTGTCCACTGCCTACACTACCTTTAAATAAGCAGGGAAAAAATAAACTAAAAGCAAAACAGTCAAAACTGCACCTGCAGAATATAACCACAGGATGTCAGCAGAGTCATTCCAGTTATGCTTTTCATCCATCCATCCATCTTGTCACATATTCAGGGCCGGATTTACCTCTTGTCGTGACATAGGCAAAACAAATTTTTGGCCCCCCCCCCAAATATAATAGGCCTAATTACCACCAAAGCAAACAAAAATATTTCTTAATCAGTGGAAACTGTTACAGTGTTTTCTATCGCAATAAGTGCTTGCGTTCAATCAAATCGAATGTAGTTCTTAATTTGTTTGAGAACTTAAGCCTCGTTCAGACTGTCAGCCCAAATCCGATTTTGTGCAAATTCCAAAACGTAATTTTAGAGCTAATAACAGAGGCTTGAGCCATTGATATGCAGGCTAACGCAGTTATTAATGCAGTCTAACGCGGTTATTAGAGAGAGAGAGAGAGAGAGGGAGAGAGAGAGAGAGAGA
>NW_015633185.1:898187-898565 GCF_001515625.1 Sinocyclocheilus rhinocerous | reverse complement strand
CCCCCCTTCCCTATTAATATAATAGGTCTAATATTACCACCCAAGCAAACAAAAATATTTCTTAATCAGTGGAAACCATTACAGTGTTTTCTATTGCAATAAGCGCTTGCGTTCAATCAATACAAATCAAATGAAGTTCTTAATTTGTTTGAGAACTTAAGCCTCGTTCAGACTGTCAGCCCAAATCCGATTTTGTGCAAATTCCAAAATGTCATTTTAGAGCTAATAACAGAGGCTCGAGCCATTGATATGCAGGCTAACGCAGTTATTAATGCAGTCTAACGCAGTTATTAGAGAGAGAGAGCAAAAGAGAGAGAGGGAGAGAGAGAGATTAAGTGCGTGTGAGTTTTAATACGGCCCTGTGTATGGCCAAAGAAA